>NC_056738.1:298751988-298876988 GCF_019279795.1 Protopterus annectens | reverse complement strand
CATATTAGGCTGTATGTGAACCATGGCTTTTGCTGTAGCAGGCAACTGTGGGTCTGTATTGGGATAATCTTGGTATGTGAGCTGACTGTTATTTGCAGGTACTCCAGAAGTCTGTGATTGATGGCAGGTGTGTACCCAATATGATCAACTGCTGTGGTTGTATTACATGCTGATATACCCTTTTTTGATTTCTCCACGTCTTTTGGGTTTCTAATACCATGAGGGGAATGGACCCCATTCCTAAGGCAGAGTACGATTAAAGTTCATGAAATTAGTATTATTTCCCTCTTTGTTAGCCAAAAGTGCTCTTCGGAGTACCCGCAATGTGCCCAGCAGTGACTCCTTCTGCAATTCATATGGTGTTACATGAATTGATAACATATCTAAATATGATTGTAAATTCTTTTTTATAAGACCAGTTGCTCCTACTACTATTGGAACTGAGTATCTTTCTTCCACATGGCTCTCGTTTCGGCCTGCAGATTAAGGTATTTTATGACTTTGTGTCTCTCTCTACGCAAGAGACTATAGTCACTAGTTGTGGCAATTTCAATGATCAATGCTACTTTGTCTTCTTTTCTTGGATTGCTATGTCCAGTTTTCTAGCATCTATCTTTTGGACTGTTGGTATTGGGTAATCCTATGTGATGTAAACTTCATCATTTTCTATGATTCTCTGTGGCTCATGTTTCCAATGTTTTTCAGCCACTTCGATACCATAATGTTTGCACAATCTCCAGTGTAACAATCTCGCCACATTATTATGCCTTTCAGTATACAGTCCCACTGCCATTAGAGCATCGCAACCAGCAATGAGGTGTGTAACTGTTTCCAACTCGGTTCCACAAAACCTACATATGTCTGTTTCTCCCACATGTTCAATGGGCTTAGTAAACCAGCGTGTACGCAGCCCACTATCTTGGGCTGCCAATATTAACCTTTCATTTCTTGATGTAAATTCACCTCTCCTTAACCATTCCTGTGTTTGTTCATGATCAACATGAGGCTCTTCCAGAAGTTTTTTTATACTTGCAACTATATTTATGTTTTTTTCACATTTCTTGCCTTCTCATCTGATCCTTCACCTTATATTCTTTCTTTTCTTTTTTAACACCTTCATTTGCTGCCTGGTTTTTATCCACTTCTGGTTTGATTTCCATTCCTGCTTGATGTCGATATGCTTCTGCTAAATTAAGCAGAGATGTCATCTTAGATTTATTCTCCTCATGTTTCAAAACTTTCACCACATTTGGATATTGTGAGGTCAATAGATATGTGTGGAGGCCCACGATTGCAGATCTATACATGTAATCAATTTCAAGGAGGCCCATTTCTCCTTCAGAACGGGGGATATATAATCCTGGTATACACTGATTTTTTATAAATCATTTGGTGAGCATGAAGCATCCTTCTTGTTTTGATATCCAATCTATCCAACACTTTTTGGGGCCAGTTAATCACTCCAAAACTATAAGTTAGGACAGGAAAAGCAAATTGATTCATAGCTTGGATCTTGTTCCTAGGTGTCAATGCTGTTTTCAGGATTAATTTAAGTCTTCTAAAGTACTCCTTACTAAGCCTTATTTGCATTTGTTCATGTTTTATTGCTGATCCTTCATCAGTTCTCAAGTATTTACACACCCCTCTTGCTCAAGTTCTTTTATATCACATTCTTGTCCCAAACTGATGTTTTCCTGGTGCTGCAATTTCCCTTTTTGAATGGTTGCTTTTGCACATTTATCAAGACCAAACGACATTCCGATATCATCTGAAAAAGTTTTGACAACCTGCAGCTGTGCTTTCAGTTCCTCATCTGATGAGCTATACAATTTTAAATCATCAACAAAGAGAAGATGAGAAGTCATTAGAATTTGTTGTTTTCTAGAAGCCAAATTGTAGCCATGGCCTAGGCTGTTAAGTAAGCAGCTTAATGGGTTAATGGCAAGGCAGAATAACAAGGGTGACAGAGAGTCGCCCTGGAATATCCCCCTTTGAATTTTTATCCCTGGGATAATAACCTGTCCTTTATCATAGCTTAATTGCAAAGTGGTCTGCCACTGTTTCATGGTTACTGTAATGTAATCAATCAGTGTAGGGTGTATCTTATACATTTTTAAGCACTCTTTTATACATGAATGTGAGATACTATCAAATGCTTTTTTGTAGTCAATCCATGCCATACTTAGGTTCTTCCCCTTCTTACAATTCTCCACTATAACTTTGTTTAACAAAAAGTGGTCCTTTGTTCCATATGACTTTCTTTTATTGCCCTTTTGTTCTACTGCCAGCCATAATTGAGTTTTCTTCTAAATGACTATAAACTGATATACCCTGGTATGTGCTTCCTCCTGTCCACACATATGCATCTAGCTTCTTGGACTGTTACCACTCCACATACATGTTCCCTTAACAGAGTTGTATGTTTCACATTTGCATTGTACAGATTATAGGTCACATGACAGATTGCATGGCTTTGGTCTTGTGTGGTCTTGTGTATTGTGCTCACATTTTCATATCTCACAAATACCTGTCATTGTGACATGTGTCTACACCTTTTATATGCACTGTATCACAGTACTGTATACAACATGTCCCTATTATTGGCACTGTGTCCCCACATTTTTGAAATTGTTATCCAGATGCCCTGCAATAACAAGTCTGTGAGTTATGCTACTGATATGTGACATCTAATGCAAATAGGCCCCTGTGATATCATGCAGTGAACCCCACCACAGGTGATCTTGCATATGCATGCAATTTGCTGACTACAACAGTTCAGTGCATGGTCACACGCATGACCTTAAAATGCCTGGGGTACTGGTAAGCCACAACAGGAAGATCCCATACTTACTGGCCTCAGGCCGCTGTGCCTCATGTTGATGAGAGGTACCTAGGTAATGTGAGGGAGAGGTATTGTTAGCAGCTTCACAACAGCCATTGGTCCAGGAGAAATGCTACATGTATGTACAGGTACAGTATATACTATGATATTGCACTATTTGCTATTCTTCACCTGAAATGGGCTCATGTGTGCATTACTAAACCCCACCCAGACTTCTATTTTGCAATTACATATGCATCTAAAGACTGTTAGTACACAGTTGGAATGTAACCTCAGTACACTGATGTGGACTTATGCCTTATCTGGACGTTCCTCGCCAGTTTCCTGGGTGGCAGCCACTTCCACAACAGCTACATCTTGTACTGATTGTTCTCTGTGGGCCACCCCAAGGTTGGAAAGAAGCTCCTCCATTGCTGTAAGTGGGGCCTGTCTGACTGGTCCCCCGCCAGTAGTGGAACGGTCACTCAGCACAGGAGCAGCCTGTCACCATGCATGCCGAATCAGATCAGTTGCTCTGTGCCTGACCTGTTCGTATGTATGACCATGGTTCCCCAAGATGTTTACTCTCTGTGTGATGTCTTCCCAGAAGGCTGTCCTCTCCTGGTGATGTTGGCGACCCCAACTGAAGAGTATGTTGTAATGCTCCAGGATGGCCTCAGTTATGGCTGCTGTCCCCTGGATATCATAGGCTGGAAGACTCTGCATAACACCTGAAAGACATAAACAGGGAAAAACACATCACAGGACATCAGACATTGTCCATAGTTCTTTACAGAGACAGCTCACAAGTAATGAGTATCAGTAGCCACAACATTACATCAAATCATACTCCTGTAACTAGCAGCATTGTATGGACATGCATAGCATTATGTTTAAGTAGGAAGTTTGCACCTGATTCATGGTGAGGGTAGGGGTGCATATGGTGTGCATATCCACCTATACTGATGTTGAGCCAGGGGGGGTGATGTTTGTCCTAAACATATCTGAAGCAGGTTGGCTTTAGCTATGGTGTGTGTGTATGTGCTGTGGCTGACCTCCATTACACGGTGGGTTGGATAGTTGCCTGTGAGACTGCAGACAAATGTGGGGATGGCCGATTGCCCTCAGTGGATGTGTCCAATTTGTACTCATACTCAGCATTGCATTAATGCACCTGTGACCTACTATGCTCAATCAGACACAGGTTGACATGCTACCCAGATGGTGACTGCTCCTACACATGTGGTAGTGGAATGAAGAAGTACAGGGGAGTATGCAGAGAAAGGTGTTGGCAAAGGAGAAATGGGATTGACAGACAAATGTAGAGAGTAGACATGAGTTTAAAGAAATGGGGTGCATGGCAAAGAGAGTGTTGGACATGGCTATGGATGGGGAGTCTGACATGCAGATGTGGAGTCTGAGGATTGTATGTAATGTTGGACAGCACAGATAGTGTATAGGGCCTGTACCTATTGGCTAGACAGAGGCACATAACTAGGAAGGATGTGCAGTACAAAAGGGTGATAAAGGAATATGGGTGGAACATGCAAGCTAGGAGTGTGTTTAGAACATATGGAAACATTACTTTGATGGCCTGTTCCATGAGGAAAATGGGGGAGAGAGAGAAGGTTGGCTGATTTGGGTATGGTTAATCAGGAGATGCAACAGATTATCAAGGAGCATGTAAAGATAGCTATGAGGGGGTTTAACAGTGGAAAGGCTATTGTTCTAGGTGACATACCTGTGGATGCCTGGAGGTGTTTATGAGACATGGCAGTGGTATTTTTAACTGGATTGTTTATTTTAATCTTGGAAAGTGAGAGGATGTATGAGATGTTGGTGAATATGTATGGGTACTGCTTATCTGAACAAGGGTGGTCTGCATAGCTGTAGTAACAAGTGAGGGATAACATTGATCGGTCACAGGATGAGGTAATGGTAAAAGGTGGTGGCAGCTAGGTTGAGAACATGGTGACGATTGATGATTTGCAGTATGGTTTCATGCCAGGTAAGAGCGGTACAGATACAAATGTTGATCCACAAGTGTTGATGGAGCTCTGCACTGAGACTGAGATGCAGCTGCATCGTGTCTATGTGCACCTACAGAGAGCATATGATATGCTGCCTGGAGAGTAGTTGTGGTATTGTATGTGGAGGTTAGGGGTGCCAGAGGAGTCTGTCAGACACCTACAGGATATGTAGGAGGCTAGTGTGACAGCAGTGATTTCTGGTTTTGATGTGACAGGTGCATTTAAGGTGGAGGTAGGAGTACATCAGGGATCAGCTATGTGTCCTTTCTTATTTGCAGTGGTGAGGGACAGGTTGACAGACATGATCAGACAGGGCCCCTGTTGACTGTACAATTTGCAGATGACATTGTGGTCTGTAGCGAGATTAGGGACAGTTTGGGGAGACCCTAGTTAGGTGGAGGTATGTTGTAGAGTGGGGAGGACTGATGGTTAGCAGGACTTAGAAAGGATACATGTGTGTAAATGGGGTGGGGAATAGATGAATGGTGACAATGCAGGGCATACAGTTTGGAAGGTGGATAGGTTTAACTACTTGGGAACACTAGTTCAGAGTCATGGGGAGTGTGGGTGAGAGGTGTACAAGTGAGTACAGGCAGGTTGTGTGTGGTGGGGAAGGGAGTCAGTAGTTATTTGTGACAGACAAGTACCATTAAGAGTGATATGGAAAGTCTACAAGAGGGTAGTCTGACTGACTACATTATATTGGTTGCAGGCGGTGGGACTGTAAAAACAGGCAGGATTCAGGGCTGAACACAGCAGAGTTTGGGATCTTCACATTTGCACTGTGTGTGATAAGGGGGGATAGGATTAGGGACATGTGTGTTAGTGGGTCAGCCCAGGTTGGATGGCTTGGGGACAGTGCCAGACTGTAGCATGATTATGTTGGTTTGGAAATGTGCTGAGGGAGTATGCTGAGTTTATCTTGCAACAAGTGAGGCTGCCAGGTTACAGGGACAGTAGACAGCCTACAAAAGATGTATGCATGTGGTGATGGCAGATATGCAGGTGTATGTTGTGTGAGCAAGATACAGAGCACTGGAAGCCATAGGTGGAGATGATCTGCTGTGAGGACCCCAAACAGCAATGGCCAAGAAAAGGGATGGAGATGTTTGTAATGCCATTGTTTGCAGGTTGCCAATTATTTGCAAGACATGACACAAGTCTTTGAGTAAATGAATACAAATCTGAGGCAGACATATGGTCAGTGTGCATAACAATGGACAGTTGCATGTTATGAGCACAGTATATCTCATGCAGTCCAACACACACAGCTGTGACATTATTTCACTATGTGACTACCCTGTATAGCTCCATGACATTTCTGAGACAAAAATGCATAACATAGTTGTACTCACAATTCACATCCTGATATATGTGTGAAATCCATTTACCTGGCCTAGCAGTGTCACAATCAGTATTGTTCAAAACACACTCCAGTATTTGCCGTATGTGTATCATCCTTTCCTGGGGTGTTTCAGGGGCCTGAGCTGTATTCTATGTCACTGCAGACAGACACAGATGCTATGGCCATAGGTTCTGCTCAGCAATATGTCCGTACAGCAAGCCTTGTTGGGACATGTATATTAAACTTCCCTATTTCCCATTATTACATACCCCCTACAGCAGTCCATTACATGCATACTTGTTTGACATACCTGTTTTTTTTTCCCGTTGATGTTGGATGTTCTCCTGGTGTGAGGATTTCTTTTTTTCCTCTGCCTGTTGAGCTTCTTAGTTTTGGTTATTTTTTGTCTCTCTCTCTCTCTCTCTCTCTCTCTCTCTCTCAGATGTCAGTTATACATATGTTTTGCAGAGGCAGCAGCTTGCCTTTTGTAGGTACTGCTCAGGATCAGCTGATGGCATGTGCACAAATTGGAGTTACACACTTGCTAATTCCACATGAAACAGCTGTGGTATTATTCCTGTAGCCAATAGCTGGGAAACACAGTCCTATAACTGTGTACCTCATGTAGGTGTCTGCCCTTTCTTTGCCTGTGAGGAGGTTTTCATGCATGTGTGTTTCACACAGCATCACAGAGGGTTGTTGTACTAACAACTTACAACAGAGACTGTGAAGACAGCCCAATTCACCAGGGACAAATGTTCCAGACATAGGGACAGACTGTGAGTATTGCTGATATGCAATTGAAGTAATGCTAGTTTGACATGTTTTGTGTGGATATGGCTGCTCTGCATAATTTGCAGTCTTGAGAGTATTATGTGGTTGACATAGCTCAGACTCCCCAGAGTTTGTACTCTTATTATCAGTGTGTTACTCACACACTTATTGAATTTTGAAGGTCAGTAGCATGCTCTGTAGGATATCAGTCAGTAAATGGTAACATCCATGCTTGTTTCTGACTTCATATTGCTCAGAAGAGATATGTTACAGTAAACCCTGTTACACCAGCTACTTTCTCAGTTTATAACAGCAATATCTCCATCACAGACCTATGTTTAGACCTCTGCCCATGAGTATGTCAGATTTTGTTCATATATCATGCAGTAATAGGCATAGATGTATGGTATATCATTACTTAGTGACGTAATTCTAATATTACCCCAGTTATGTATCAGACTGCCAGACATTTTAGATGTAAGAGGTCTTATATATGATGACAAGGCCTGGACATTCTTTGGGAGTGTGTACAGTTGGGAGGTCTTTATATTTCTGGCTATTGCTGACAGACTGTCAGGATTGTGTAGCAGTGTATTGGGAATATGTTCTTTATTGGGGGTGGGGTGGTAGATGTGAGTATTATGTTTCCTTTTCTATCTGACTTTGCATGCTGATCCAGTGTCTGATACCCTATCAAGTGTTACATTTTTGTAGGGTAAGACTGTGACATGCCCTACAACAGTCAGGCATCATACTACACTGTGTATTGGGCCAGTTTAGGTAGGGGTAGTGTGTGAGTGTCAAATATGCTGACAGTTTGGTTCACACACTCCTTATACTGTATGCACTTTCACACTGGTGTCTGTTTCTCAGTGCTGTTACATCCCTGGAGTGCCTGGTATATTTGCAATTACACGTGTATTCCTCCCATAGCAAGATTGCTTATTTTGTTCTGTCAGTCTGCCTGTAGTTTTGATATTGCTTGGTGACATGGCTAGCAGCTTGGTGTATTTTCCCTAATTTGATATTATGTCCAGATATTTTGCAGATGTAAGTGTTGCCTGGCCCCCATAAGCATTGTGTATTTCTGACACATCAGTGGAAGGATGTGAAGATTTATGTGACGAACTACTGGGAGGTCACTGGGCTTTGGACTTGTGCTATTCCACTCAAAAGATGTTGGAACAGACAGGAGGGTGTTAAGGCATCAGTATAGTAAGTGATGGTATCCTGTGTTTTTTCAGTATTTTGAGTTTTCAGTATTTTGAGTTTTCAAGATTTTGAACTTTTGAATATATATATATGGATTCACTTCATAACACTGAAACTTCATAATACTGAAAATGAAAAAAAACTTCATAATACTGAAGGCCAAAATACTGAAAGCTCAAAATACTGAATACTCAAAATACTGAAACTCAAAATACTGAAAACACATATTATGCGTAAACTCAGCTTAAACAACATAAATCATAGCAATTTCTACCAAATATATGCAGGGGGGCAAGCCCCCTGCACCCTGCTAATTATATATATCTACTCCAAGATTGCACTTAACTACACTATGTGCAATTTTGGAGTTGATATATTTAATTAGCAGGGGTGGGTAATGCATACCCATGGGGGTGCAGGGGCTTGCCCCTGCATATATTTGGTAGAAATTGTTATGATTTATGTTGTTTGCCGAGTTTATGCATAATATGTGTTTCAGTATTTTGATCAGTATTTTGAGTATTCAGTATTTTGAGCTTTCAGTATTTTGGTTTCAGTGTTTTGAGTTTCAGTATTTTAATATTTCAGTGTTATGAAGTGAATCCATATATATATATATATATGATGTGCATATATATATATATATATATATATATATATATATATATATATATATATATATATATATATATATATATATATATGTGTGTGTGTGTACCTAGATATATATTTATATATATATGTATATATTATGTTAATATATATTTATATGTGTGTGTATATATATATATATATATATATATATATATATATATATATATATATATATATATATATTTGTTTACATATATGACTACTGTTATATCCGTATATTTCTTTTTTGATATCTGCATAGATATATTATTTTATGATATGTATGTACATTTTCTCTATGTCTAATTTCATATGTACAGCTACATATATCTGATGTATACACTTTTTCTTTTTATCTATCACTATACACATCCATATTTGTATATTTATATGTTATAAACATGACTGTTTCCACAGTATTCTATACCTGTATTGAATGATGTATTAAAAAAAACATTCAGTAGTACAGCTCAAATGGAGTAGTGGCACATTGCTCTGACTATGGTGTATAGGGTCCTGGGATCAAGACTGGGCAGGGCTGATTATTTTGTTGCTGGTGAAAACAATGGCTGATGGTAACTGGGTGATTAAAGCAGTTTTAAGCAGTTGTAAGTGGGTTTGCGTGGAGCTAAGCACTGCTAAAATATGGTTAATCCAATACTTGCTTGATCTGTGTAGGCTTAGATGACCACTGGGCAAACATGCTTAGCAAGGTTGCCCATTGCTTAATAGGGTAGATGCTAACCCCTGCTTACCACTGCACAAATCTGGTTGGATATCCTAAATATTGTTTAAGGCTTTAATTTAAGTGACACCTCACATTTGGAGCTACAACACTACCTTGGTTAACATATACATAATATATTCACTACCTATTTATTAAAAATACATTTTGGATGTGTTTCACATATGAAAATGTAGGGTCTGCTATGGGGCTCAAACTGTGCCTGACTGCATGCTAAGCAAACACAATAACCACTACGCTATTCCAGTTTCACTTTTTTTTTCTCTGTATAGTTCTGCTTAACTTCTTTCGAAATTTAAATGCTGCTATGCATAGCTGCGTGACGGGCAAACCCGCTTAGCTATGTTTAAACTTTATTCCAGACTAATAACAAAAAATAAATTAAAACCATTAATTTTTTAATAAAATTTTTGGCTTTGTCCAGATTTCTTACTCTAACGGGTTGGGAGGTGTGTGTTTTAGACTTCATACCCTTTGGATGATTCATGCTAATGCAAAACCTGTTATTCTCTCAACTTTCTAAGTTTGTACTAGCAAGGCAGGTATGACCCTAGCCCTGAGTAGCATCCTGCCATCACCCAGAATGATACCACAGTACAAGGACAAAATGATTGACTTCAACAATTGTCTAAGCTTCTGGTGTCATTCTAAGGGGATCCAGTATCTGTCTGCCTGGGATGACATGATCGACAAGTCACGATGCTTTGCCAGAGATGGCCTGTACCTGTCGCCCCTGGGATTCCGGATACTGGCTAAGGCTCTAGCCACCCCTTTAGTGCCTTTTTTAGGCAAGGATCAAATGACAAATTCACCACCCTAACAGATACAGGCAAGAAGAATCTGAGGGTATTTCTACTCAATGCTAGACGTCTAAACCTCAAAATGCACTCTCTCGAGGCACTCCTTAAAATGGAGAACATCGACATCTGTGCAGTGACAGAGACCTGGTTCAAGGCTCCAGAGAGTACCTCTGCATTACCAGGCTATAATTCATACCACACCTTTCGGCCACCTAACCTGGACTGAAACACTAAAGGCGGAGGCGTATCCATATTCATTAAGGATATCCACACCTCCAGGCTAGTTGCTCAGCATAATGCATTCAAGATTATCCAAGTGCAACTAACTCTGGGCAAGACCGCAATCCAAATTGTAACTTGCTACAGATCCCCCACCATGCCCCAGGATTCCCACTCCTCATTTCTTAATACACTGGAAAATATTAGGGTACAACCTAACACCCTAATAATGGGCGATTTCAACTACCCTACCATTAACTGGGAACATTACTCGTGTACCAACTCTTGGGCTCAACGTTTTCTGGAATTCATAAATTCCAATGCCATGGATCAACTTATCCACACCCCCACCAGGGGCAGCAGTATCCTAGACCTGGTTATTACCAACATGGTCAACTGGTGCTCCACACCAGAGGTCAGTTCCTCGTTGGTCAGATCCGACCATAAGCTAATCACCCTAGACATCCACATCCCTCCCCCACCCCCCCATTAGGGAAACCACAGTAAAAAATTTCTCCAAAGCCAACTTAACGCTTCTTAAGACAGAAGTGGCAAACTTCACGACACCCAGGCTGATGGACAATAGAGATATGACTGCTGAATCCTACACAAATGCACTTTATAAGCACTTACATGAGTGCATGGATCGTGCAATCCCTAACAGAACCAAGATGCTATCCTCCAAAACAAGGAAGCCAATCTGGTGGTCCCCTGCCATAAACAAACTCTACAACAGAAGAAAGAAACTGTTGCAAAAAAGAGTAAAATCCTATGATTGGAGAAACTCCCTGGTCAGCTTCAGTAAGAAGCTGAGATCCCTCATAAAATCCTCCAAAGCTAGTTATGGAAACAAAATCGCCACTGACTCTAAAGACAACCACAAAGCATTCTATAGCTATGTCAAGAATCTCAATGGCAACACTCAGATCTGCTCTGAGTTACAGCACAATGGCACTAAATATACAGAACCAATGGATATTGCCAACATCCTGGCAGATAGGTTCAGTGCTAACTTTACCCCTCTGTCATCCCCTAAGGGGCCCATCTCTATACCAGAAGAATGCAAAGTTCCTGTAATCACAGCTGCACAGGTAAAAAACACACTATCCAAAGCCAAGAACACAGCATCCATGGGACCTGATGACATCCCAGGCTGTGTTCTACATGAACTACAGAATGAACTGGTACCCCACCTAAGTACCATGTTCAATCATAGCCTCACCTCAGGCTATGTGCCCACTGAATGGTGCACAGTGACAGTTATCCCACTCCACAAAGGGGGAGCCACCACAGACCCCATAAACTACCACCCAATTAGCCTAACGAGCCTGGTCTGCAAGGCTATGGAGCGTATCATCATGGAACGTATAAACAATGACATTGGTAATCTCCAAACTCAGGATCACACCCAGTTCGGGTTTGTAAAAGGCAGATCATGTCTCCTAAACCTGATAGACTTCTTTGAAGCAGTCACCAAAGCCATAGATGAGGGTAAGGTGGTTCACACAGCCTATATAGATCTCGACAAGGCTTTTGACACCATCCCCCACTCTGGAATTATAGATAAATTCACTAAACTAGGTATAAATCCCTATGTCACAAGATGGGTTGCCAACTGGCTCACTGACAGAACCCACACTGTGAAAGTAGCAGACTCCAAATTCAGCTTCAGACCAGTGACAAGTGGAGTACCACAGGGTTCAGTCCTGGGTCCTCTCCTGTTTGGTATGTACTTCTCTGAAGTACAGGCCAACACAGAAGGTCTTTGGCTAATGAAGTTCGCAGATGACTGCAAACTAGGAGCCATAATCAAAACTCCAAAAGATGTGGACATCCTACAAAAGGGCCTTGCTGAGACAGATGCCTGGTGTCAAAGCCATGGCCTCAAGCTCAGTGCCAAAAAGTGCATTGTCATTCCTTTTGGTAAAAACTCATTACCCATGAACTACCACATAGGTGGTAGTCTGCTTAACACCAAAAGTGTGATGAGACCTTGGGACACAGGTGGACAGTAGTCTCTCCTTTGATAATCACATCACCACAGTAGTCAGAAAATCCTTCTATGTGGCACACCTCATCACAAAAGGTTTCTCATCTAGGAAAAAAGAGGTCATTGTTCCCCTCTACTCATCACTTATTAGACCCATTATAGAGTAGAATGCCCCTTTTGGTATGTACCTCACAAGACATCTACAACAACTGGAAAGGCCACAGAAATACCTCACAAAGAGGATTACCGGCCTCAAAGAGATGCCCTATGCAGACAGTCTCAAAAAACTGCAGCTTTACTCTGTTGCATATCGCCTACTCAGAGGCAATCTCTGCCTAACACACAAAACTATGTCAAACCCAGAACTTTTAGACATGCTCCACTTAATGAAATCCCAATCCCTACGAGCTACACGCTCTAGGGACCTAAACCTCATCACCACAATAAACAGAACATGCTAGAAAGATAGATTCCTGTCCCAGAGACTTTCCATACTCTGTTACAAACTACTTATCTATATCAAACAAAGCTCCTCATTAGCACTGTTCAAGAAAAATCTTGATGATTGGATGGGAGATAGGAAATTCACCCCGGGGATCACTTCTGTGGCTCTGCTCGACAGTGGCACAGGAAGATAATTTTCTTGGGTGGCGAAAGCCAGAGTACCTTTGGCTAGGCTTATATAGGCCCTAGGGCCAATAGCCTAGTACCTACCTATGAGCCTATGAACTTATATTTAAAAGTTGTCCCCTTTTCTCTAGATTTTTTACTCTAATGGGTTGAGAGGTGTGACGAGCGATCTCTCGCTCTTTTTAAATTGCCGTACATCAATTCTGGTGTGCAAGGGGCATGTGTATTGTGAGAGAACTGCTCTCAGACACACCCCCTGCACTCATACACATCCTCATGTCCGTGTTAGAGCATGGCAGCGCGCCTTTGTGAATATGCATGGCGTGCTGCTGTGCTGCATGGGAACGGTCCCCTCCATGCAGAACTAAGCTATTCCTGCATGGAAGTTTACTGAATCTGGGGGTAAGTCTATCATACACCTCTTTTAAAAATATTTCTTTAAATTTTGTCTCTGATGTATTTTGATAGACCCATCTAAATTCATCATAGGGTAGGGATTTTATTAAATGTGGGGGTGCATACTATCTGCATGGAGGAAATAGTTTATAGACATAGGTTTCCTGTAGGGTTTAAATTGTTTCACATTATTCTTGTCCACATATTGGTGCATATTCCAAAAATGTGGTTATTGTAAGTGCGTATGTAGTGTTAGATGCAGAGGTAAAGTTGTAAGTGTATGTTAGGTAGTTCAAGTAGTTAAAAGTTTGTTTGTCATACTAATATAGTATATTAGTATAGTATATAAACACTGTGTTAGTAGGTTACCCTATTCTTCAATGTAGTGAACTTAGGAGTTGGCATATTTAATTAGCAGGGGGTGTGGAGGGATCAGCCCCCCCCACATGGGTGGTGCAAGAGGGTGTACCCCCCTGCAAATGCATAGGAAATGATAAATAATTAAAGTATTTCACTGTTTTTGATGTTTTGGGACTCAATCTTCTAATGTTTTAGGAATTTTCGATTTTGTGAGACTTGTTTTTTTTCTTTATAGTAATTCAAGTTTTTGACGTTAGGGTCTCGATGATTTGAGATTCAGTGATATGGTAATATGATGATTACTATAAGATGAACCAGGAATCCAGGACGCCAATTAAATCATGCAGAAACACTCCATCTTTATTTAAACAACCAGTTTTAGCGCTTTCATCTGTCTTACAGAGACTTCATCAGAAACAAAGTGCTATGATTAATTGGACATTTAAATACTGTTCTAATTAATGACATCATGTAATCAGTTCAAAATTTAAAATGGTAACTACTCGTTTAAAAAGCCTACTGCTTGCCTAAATATTCTATTGGCACAATGGGTCTCTATTCAAAACCAAGTTATAAAAAACTTGTTCAAAAATTCTATGTTTGTGATATAACCAAAGCAAACTTCCAGAATTGATTTGTATATATATATATTATTTACATAATAACTTATAAAAAATAAATTGATAAATTGATAACAATATGAATGTGTGCAATATAAATATGTGCAATAGTTGCTTGTTTAAAAATGCCATATATACATGCCCACAAACATTACAAACACATTAAAAGATTTTTTCATATATATAATAAATATAGTTGAAAAAATATGTATATAAAAAATATATCATATTTATACATAGAGTTGTTTAACTAACTCATCCAATGACTTAAATATTGTTAGCCCTTTCAATAAGCAAGGGTACCAAGGATACAAATTCATTAAGACCTGGGGGAAACATGGAAGCCAGTCTGTACTGCCACTGGCTTTCTTTCTTTTTTAAAAGATTTTTCCAGTCACCACCCCTAGTATCCATCTTTATTGTGTCCAAGATACCAAACAATTTTTTTTTAAAACCAACACAAACTGTACTATGTTTGTGAAGGGCATTCGTGCTTTTACAATTTTTTATGTCATTCAAATGTTCATAAATTCTGTTTTTAAGTAGACGTTCAGTCTTACCTACATAGAAATGTTTGCAGGTGTAACATGAAGCCAGGTACACCACCCCCCTAGTATTACAATTACCTTTTAATAAATGTACCCTACTGTTCATAATATTGTTCAATACTAAGGTTGGTTCAATATTGATAAAGGAACAATAGTTGCACATACCACATCGTTTGGTGCCATGTTTGTCGGGGAGAGTATTACCTGTTTTGTATTCTAATAGTTGTTTCATGTTTTGACCTACCCTGTTCACAAATCTAGGTTTGTTACCCAACTTTTTATGTATAACATCATTTGATCTAAAAATATTCCAATTTTTTTCAAAAATATTTTTGATGGCAGGGGTTCTAATGTTATATGTTAGAACACAAGCTGTATTGAAATTACAAGTAATAAATGAATCATTGTCACCTGTATTTTCTCCCAGAATTCCAGTTAACTCGGAAGAACCAAGTAAAGGTAGGTATTTGTACCCCCATTGATGGTAAATATCTTGTAAAATAGAATTAATCAAAACCAAGGGGTATCCTCTTTCTGAAAACATTTCTCTTAACAAAGTAAATTCGTTATCTAGATCTTCTTTATTGGAAGTCATCCTGGCAATTCTTATGGCTTGCCCTTTAATAATACTGACCTTTTGTACTAATGGATGATTGCTTTCAAAATGTAAATAAGCATTACAAAATGTCTTTTTCCTAAATATTTTAGATTTAAACCATTTATTTTGATTATCCTTAATTATAGAAGTATCCAAATAACTAATACTCAATGCACTATGCTGAAAAGTAAAAGACAGAAAGTCAGTACTAGAATTAATATAGTCTATAAACTTGGAAATGTCCTCTTCCAAACCTCCCCAAAAGATAAAGATATCGTCCAGATATCGGAGATAAAGTTTAATGTTAGACCAAAATGGGCCGTCAAATACATATTGAGTCTCCCAACCCAGTAAAACCAAATTAAAATAAACTGGTGAACAAGCTGCACCCACAGGAACTCCAGTGATTTGCTGATAAAATTCCCCCTCAAACCACAAAAAATTGTTCTCCAAAACTATGTTCATGAGTTCACATGTTAACTTTACCTTGTCATTGTCCAGGTCCAAGAATTTAAACAATACTTCCTCAAATAGGGTCATCCCTTGATCTTTGGGAATACATGGGAACAAATCCTTAACATCTATAGTTAGAAGCATAATATTGTCTTGAAATAAATCTTGTTTAACACTTTTCAAAAATTCCCAGGAATCCTTTAATAAATGAGGTGTCTTGTAAACTACATGTTGTACATGAGAATCAATAAACACAGTCAATGGATGTATCTTAGATCCCTTGGCCGCCACTATAGGTCTAAACAGGGGCCTGGAAATGTCCTTGCGTACTTTAGGTATACCAAAAAATACTGGTATTTTAGGAAATTTTCTAAATAAAAATTCATAATCACTAGGACTAATTCTACCTTCCAAAAGGTATTCCTCTAAATAACTATCTATTCTTGAATAAGAGATGTTTATCTGATTTTTAGAGGTATGACTGTAGGTATTCTCATCGAATAACAAGTCCAACATAGCATTGGAATAGTCCATACTGCGAAAGATGACAATCCCCCCGCCTTTATCTGGAACCATAATACGAATACTATGGTCATTTCTCAAATCACAAAGTAAATTGTATTCCTCCTTAGTTAAATTCCACTCAGTTAACCTGTTATTTTGTTTAAATTCATTATATATATCCTCCATAACAAGTTTTTCATATGTTTCTAATAAGGGATATAGGGGGGGATTATATACACTCCTCTTTTTCAATTTCTTGTGAATACTTGTAGTATTGACACCATTGCTATCCAGGGGTTCCAAAAATATTTCAAAATTTAATTTTCTCGTATAAAGTTTTAAAGCTTCTATATTATCAACTAAATCCCCTTTACTGGATGGAATAAACTTGATATCCTTGGAAAAAAGTTTAAAATAATCATCCGTAATTATCCTATCTGAATAATTGTAAATAGTAAAGCCTCCTTTCCGAAAAATAACATTTTTCTGGGATGGTGAAGGAATGGTAAGATTTTCCTTGTCTAATAACCAATCCTGTGATGGGGAAACTGATTTCTCCTCTGGGGATAGTAAGTTCTGTTGTATTCCCCCTCTTTGGTGTAATACTGTGCCAGTCTCTCTGAGCGCCTGAGAGTAGGAAAATCCTCCTCGTCTTGATTTGGCATACCTGTCCCTTCATCCACCCAATCCATTGTTTGCCCTGCATTGGTATAAGAAGTGGATGATGTATGCCCTTGTTGTAATTCACCACTACCATGTCTAAAATGTTGATTGTACATAGGCTTCTTCTTATTAAAGTTGTTATGATGATTGTTTTGATTTTTGTTAATATACACCATATTATCCTGATAATTCTTCTGATCTCTAATAATTTTACGTTTTTTCTTCTGGAAAATATTAAAACATCTATTCTCAACCCTGTCTAACATTTTAAAATACAAAGTACTATAATGTGAAAACAACAAATCATTCTTGATTTTGTTATCCAGACCTTGAACATCTTTGAAAACTTGTTCCCTCTGTATTTCATAGTAATGTACAGTTTTTCTTAAGAGACCCAGGCCAATTTCATTAAAATAATCACTAAAATCAGACATAATTTCATCAGTATAGTAAATGCCAAAAGGGAACTTGTAAATTCTTAGTCCCTGTGGCACAATTTTTAAAGTAATACATTGTTTAAAATATTGAATATCAATTTCAATATTTTTACATTTAAAAAGTCTTTTTTCCAATGAAAAAATCAAATCCTTGAGCGAAATGTTATAATTGTCTTTGTCTGCGGTGATAAAGTTATTGTCACACTCATTGATTTTTTCAGTAGAAGAAAAGCAATACTGTTTAAAACAAACTTTTTCAAATCTGTTAATAGCTTCTTGTTGCGAGACCGACACCGGGTTATCAACTGGTTCGACACCACTATCGTTTGAAAAAATATTGTTATTTTGAGGTCTATGATTACAAACTAGTGGTTGGAACACAGTACCTTGTTTTGGTCGAACATCAGCGTTCGTGGATTCAAAACGGGTATTTCCTGACCGCACGAGTATCGGAGAAGGACCTATACCCATCAGACCTCTATTGTGCACACCCGTAGTGCCGTTAGAACAACATTTATTTGCACTGTGTGGTCCTAAACCACTTCCGCCCTGCTGTACGTTAGGGTCTCGATGATTTGAGATTCAGTGATATGGTAATATGATATTTAAAAGTAGATCCATATATATATCTATATCTATGTCTAATATATATATATATATATATATATATATATATATATATATATATATATATATATAGTTTTGAGGCAAAATAATGAAATTAAACCATGTAATATGAAAACTAAACAGACATAAGTATAAATTCTTGCACATAGGAATGTAAATTAATAAAAATGAGCTGACAGGAAGACACTTACAATTTTCTGTTTCTGCCATTGCCACTAACTGAAGATATCTAGGAAAGGTTCCCTATTGGAATCTTGAGGCTCTCATTTTTGAGTCCCAAGAGAATGAATAAAAAAATGACTGTAAATACAGATGAAGAGTGAATACCGAGCATCATTTTTCTCCTTTAAACTTCTTGTTTTGCAGGAGGCAAGCATCCAGACCTTGAAGACAAATCCCCACCCCCACCAAACTTATATACACCAAGTTTAAGATCACCATATATCAGGAAAAAGGAATATTTCAAGAAAATGCAGTCTTGGACATAATAAATATGAGTCTCAATTTTTGGCCATTCAGAGCTCATATTTCAGGACTTAGCAATGCAAATTCCAAGATATGAAGTAATTTTCTATCTCTGACTATTAACACCATTTAGCAGTTCTACAAAACAAAAAGGTCAACTTTATACCCATGATCGTGCTGACTCTGGGGAGAAGGATGCCAATAACCTCATCTAGATTCACTGAAAGGGTTTCTTCTCTACTTCCATACTTCACAAAGTACTCAAGGAGCACAGAGCTGGAATATAAAGCTGGCATTGTTTAGAAACTTCACTGAGGTTTCCCAGAATGAGTTAGTACTAAAAAAATGTGGCTAGAGCAGTCAGTTTAGCCTACCCCCTTTTTACATTTGGTAAAAATAGTCCTGGTCCTTCACTTCCTGCTGGATTAAAACTTTAAATCCAAGTACCTTCCCCAAAGCAAGGTTACTTAGAAACCAACAAGATAACATAGTTTTTTGGCAGAAATGCCTATCTAAGGGGAAAAAAGCAGTCATTTCAAAGCTCTTCAGGATATCAATAAAAAATAAAGGCTTTATGCAGTTTTCCAGATTTTACGTTTTCTGCAATTTTACTGAAAAAAGGTATTATATAGCTTTTCATACCCGTCACTCCCCCAAAATTGAGGGTAGGTATAAACTCTCACAAATTGCTATTTTATAATTTATTAAAACTGTATAACCCATTGATTTCAGTGAAGCTGTGAGATTTACCTTGTATGGTAGCAGTATACCTACAGGCATCGTGTGGGGAATGTTCAATTGCCTGCAGTACTATGCCTAACATAATGGGCAAAACACATCATTGGCAAGCTGTATATAACAATTTTTAACAAGTATTAGCTTGCCTGTATACTTCACTTAAACAAAAGGTCACCCCTTTGTAAACGGGTGATGACTTTCACATAAGTTTAGGGTCTCCACAATGTGCTAGCTGTTGATTCTCAGCCATAGTAGTGCAGGCCTGAAAGTGGCTACCCTGTACTGCCCGCAGTACTAATGCTGCTATACAGGTGGCTCTAAGCTGTTGACTGACTTTCAGCTATTCCAGAGGCCATGTGTCAGAATCTGAAGGTTTTGGCCTATGCCATGAATAAGTAATGTGATATATTAATACAGTCTTTTTCTGAATCACATTGCCCATTCATGATGTAGTTTGCCATATTGGAAGTAGTGTTCCCTTGCATAATTCCTGGCTTGAGAACAGGGTATTCTACCCATGAAGTGATTGGATTCTGGGTCTTAATGGAGTGGAGGGTTTGAGGTAGTGTCATGACAAAGAGAAGGCTCTCCAGTATGCCATCTAAACCTTTGGAAACACCAAGAGAAACATCATAGATTAACAGTGTACAGTTGAAATGAACAAGGGTAAATTGACACAGCACATGGGAAAATAACTGTGTACACATCAGAAATGTTGATAATTTCAGCAGAACTCTTTGTCTTGAACTAGCTTACTTCATCAAGGCAGTACAGACACCAATGTGTATGAAGAAAGCTATAATAAACTTAAATAAATATTGCTGTTATTTATAAGGAAAATGAAATTAATTAATCTATATTAAAGGTATATCAAAGTTAAAAGATAGAAACAGTTGGTTAAAAGGTAGAATAAAATAATGTGCATTTTAGCTGTATTTTTAGCAAAGTACCATGTAAAAGAAAATTTGCTACATGGTATATATGTGCATTAGCCATGATGAAGGTATATTTCAGTTTAAAAAGGAAACTAATCCTTATGTCACAGATGTGTGCATTGTTGCATGGTTAATACATCTTGGAGATACTGACCTAGGACAGTTAGTTTCTTCATTTTGACAATGGCTTGCAAATTCTGGCACTTCCTTTCCAGAAACAAATATGGAAATTATAAAGCATCTTCCAAAATCTGATACAAAATAAAAGCCTTAAAAAATCTTGTTTAGGACGTTAGTGTGAACAGGGACAGGCTGTTAATTTAGAGAGTATAAATACTGCTATGCACACCAATATTTTCCCATGTGCTGTGTCAGTCCTCCCTTGCTTGGGGGGTAATTACATATCCCCTGTCCATGAGTGCCACTGGTGTTAAACTAGGAGTGAATTTTCATTCATTTGTCCTAAGCTGAAGAGAGTGAGAAAAGTAATCTGCTTTATGTAGAGGGGAAAGACGGCACCATAGAGGTGGTATTCTCAGTTATACATCCCTATCCCTTCAGCATGTACTGATTAATCTTGCAAAACAGATTGTGGTCCCTAGAGAGGGTGTTTGTGATACCAATGGACTTCGGAATGCGTAACAGATCTTACGGAACAGGGTCTGTTGTGCTTCTACATGCAAGGTAAATGTTGCCTCTTAGTAGATTTTATGGGGTCTATATTAAAATCTCGAAGTCTGACAATATTGAATACAATATTGTCGACACGAGAATACCGAAAGCGCACTACATTGAACGTTTAAACGAAAAATTTCCATAGGGGGGTATTTCCATTTACTTCAATGTAGTGCGTTCTCAGAGTTGGTATATTTAAGTAGGGGGGGGTGTGGGGGGTGCAGGGGGGCTTGCCTCCCTGCCTGCACACTATTTAGTTTTTTTTTTAATTTTGTATTTTTTTTTGGTTTCGATGGTTTAAGACTTTGATCACTAAAGTTCGATCTTTAGTGATTCGAAGTTTTAAACCTTTGAGATTATAATATAGACACAATTTTATGATACTAAGAAGAGAGTAACAAAGCTTTAAAATGGCCTTTGTAGTTTTATGACTGATGTCCTTGATATTTTTTTCAGTGAAAAATCATTGTTCATAGGTTCATAGGTTCATACTAGGCTATCTGCCCTAGGGCATTTATAAGCCTAGCCAGAGTGTGTGTGGCTTTCACCACCCCTTAGGATGAGAATACTATACCCATTAGTTTGCTGTGACTCTGTCCAGCAGTGACACAGAGATGATTCCCGGGGTAAACCTATGATCTCCCATCCACTCGTCAAGATTTCTCTTGAACAGAGTCAGTGAGGGGCTCTACCTCACATGGACTGGGATTCTGTTCGATAGTGTAGGGAGTCTCTGGGTGATGAATCTGTCCCTCCAGCACGTCCTATTTATATCCGTGTTGAGGTTTAAGTCTCTTGCTCTCGTGGCTCTTGTGGATTTGGATTTTTTGAGGTGGAGCATGTCCATTAATTCCGGGTTGGACATGGCCTTGTATGTCAGGCACAGATCACCTCTGAGCAGACGGTATGTGACTGAATAGAGCTGGAGTTTCTTCAGTCGGGCATCGTATGACATATGTTTGAGCCCCTTTATCCTTTTGGTGAGGAACTTTTGGGGTCTTTCCAACTGCTGCAGGTGTCGGGTAAAGTACATTCCGAATGGGGCGTTGTACTCAATCATTGGTCTGATAAGTGAAGAGTACAGGGGTACAATGACCTCTCCTGATCTGGATGTGAATCCCTTCATGATCAGGTGGGCAATGTAGAAGGTCTTCCTAACCACTTTGGCAATGTGAGTGTCAAAAGAGAGGTTACTGTCAACTTGGATCCCCAGGTCCCTGATAACTTCTTCCGTGTTTAATGGATTACCACCTATGTGGTAATTAGGGGTTACCTTGTTTTTTCCAAAGGGTATAACTATACATTTTTTGGCATTTAGCTTAAGGCCATGGCTCTGGCACCAGTTATCCATTTCTATGAGACCTCTCTGGAGGATGTCTGTGTCTGATGGAGTGTCAATTATGGTGCCCAGTTTGCAGTCATCTGCAAATTTTGTCAGCCACAATCCCCCTATGTTTGCCTGCACTTCAGAAAAATAAATGCCGAACAAGAGGGGGCCCAGGACTGAGCCCTGTGGGGCACCACTCATGACCGGCTTAGAGTCTGACATGGCACCAGCAACTCTAACCCTGTGTGTTCTGTCCTTGAGCCAGTTTGCAACCCATCTTGTGACATATGGGTTTACATCTAAGCTGGTGAGCTTTTCTATGATGCCCGAGTGGGGTATTGTGTCGAACGCTTTTGCTAGGTTGAGGTAGGCTGTGTGAACTGCCTTACCCTCATCAATGGCCTTAGTGACTGTTTCGAAAAAGTCGACCAAGTTCAAGAGGCAGGATCTGCCCTTGACAAAGCCAAATTGGGTAGGATCCAGTGTCTGTAGGTCCCCAATGTCTTTATTTATGAGTTCCATTATGATCCTCTCCATAGCTTTGCAGAGAAGGCTCGTCAAGCTTATGGGGCGGTAATTTCCAGGGTCCGTAGAAGCACCGCCTTTGTGGAGTGGGACCACAGTTGCCGTACGCCATTCTTTGGGTACGTATCCTGTAGTAAGGCTAAGATTAAACAGCAGTCTTATGTGTGGGTTTAGTTCCTCATTGAGTTCATGTAGCACACAGCCAGGGACACCGTCCGGTCCCATTGATGCTGTGTTTTTTGCTTTAGAGAGAGCAGCTCTCACCTGGGCATCTGAGATGTTTGGGAGGCTAGACTCTGGTGGGATAGATATGTCTCCTTTTGGGGGGGAGGGAGGGGAAAAATTTGCACTGAACCTGTCTGCCAGTATGTTGGCAATGTCTGTGGGTTCAGTGATTTTTTTATCATTTTGGACTAATTCTGAGCATATCTGGGAGTTTCCACCCAGGTTTCTAACATAGCTAAAGAAGGTCTTATGATTGTCTTTTGTGTCATTAGCCATTTTTCTCTCAAAGTTGGCCTTGGATGATTTTATGAGTGATCGTAGTTTTTTGCTAGTATTGATCAGAGATGCCTTCCCTTTTAGGGATTTTGCTCTGTCATGTAGTAGCTTTCTCCTCTTGTTGTAGAGTTTGTTTATGGCTGGGGTCCACCAGACTGAGCGCCTGCCTTTGGTGGAAAGGGTCTTGATTTTATTAGGGATTGCTTGATCCATACATTCCTGGAGGTGCTCGTAGAAGGCATTTGTAAGGGTTTCAGCAGCGTGGGTTGTGGTCTCCACTGGCTCGGGGGCCTTGAAGGATACCACTCCAGTCTTAAGAAGTGTGAAGTTTGCTTTTGAGAAGTTCTTCACTGTGGTCTTTTTTGCTGGGGGTGGGGGTGGGATGTGGATCTCCAATGAGATTAATTTATGGTCTGATCTCACCAATGAGGGATATACTTCCGGTGTGGAGCATATTGTCCCCATGTTTGTGATAATCAGGTCTAGTATATTTTCTCCTCTTGTGGGAATGGTGACTAGTTGTTCCATAGCATTTGAGTTTATGAACTCCAGGAACCTTTGGGCTAGGGTGTTGGGGCTTGAGTAATGTTCCCAGTCTATGTTTGGGTAGTTGAAGTCACCCAATATGATGGTGTTTGGAGAGACATTCATACTCTCCAGTGTCTTCAGGAAGGCTGTGTGGGTTTCCTGAGTTTGAGAAGGTGGTCTGTAGCATGCTACAAACTGTAGGGCAGTTTTACCTATGGTTAATTGCACCTGGATGGTCTCCGATGCTTCGTGCGTTGTCACTAACCTGGAGGTGTGGGTATCCTTTATGAATATGGATACTCCCCCTCCTTTTGTGGTTCGGTCCGGATTTTGGGGCCGGAACGCATGATATGAGGTATAACCTGATAGTGCTGGGGTGCTCTCAGGAGCCTTGAACCAGGTTTCAGTCACAGCACAGACATTGATGTTCTCCATAAGAGGAGGGCTTCGAGGGCATGCATCTTGAGGTTTAGACTTCTGGCATTGAGCAGTATTACCCTTAGTTTTTCTCCATTTTTGTTTTCTAGGGCGGTAGGTTTATCATTTGAGCCTTGCCTAAAAAAGGCACTATGGGGGTGGCAAGAGCCTTTGCCAATATCCGGAAGCCCAGGGGTGACAGTTGCAAGCCATCCCTTGTGAAGCAGCGTTGCTTGTCAAGCATGTCTTCCCAGGCAGACAGACATTGGATCCCCTTAGAATGACACCAGTAATTAAGCCAATTATTAAAGCTGATCATTTTGTCTCTGTATTGTGGCATCATTCTTGGTGAGGGTAGGATACTGCTCAGGGTCAGGGTCATACCGGCCTGGGCTACATAATCTGAGAGCTCCTCTATGTCTCTTTTCATGTAGTCCAGGGAGGTACGTCTCAGGTCGTTCACACCGGCATGGACAATGACTGAGTCATACTTGTACTTGCTGTGGAGTGACCTGAGTGTTTGTGTTATGTGGCGGATTCTAGCGCCTGACAGGCAGCTTACTGTGATCTTTTCCTTGTTCAGTCTGGTGAGTGGGACGTCAGTGTGTCTGACTATGGAGTCACCTATAACTAGTGTGTCTGGCATTGTGTTTGGCCTTAAGGGCTGTGACTGTTTAGCACACTGACTTTGAGAACTATGTGTTGCATGTCTTATGTCTTGAGGTGGCAGTTGCTTGGGTGTCTGCTTTGGAGGCCTCTGTAGTTTTGGTAGATTTTTGATCAGTGCCTCCGAGTATGTCTTTGTGTGTTTATGTGTTTGTTTTGCAGTTGTGATAGTTCTATGTGAAACTGGGTTTGTGGTGTGCGTGGTTTCCTTCTCCTCCTGTCTGGTCTTGCCAGTCCTGAGTTGAGAGAGCTCAGCCTCTAGTTTGGCTATATAGTTGCATCTCTCACATGTATTTGTGTTTTGTGGGAGAAGGAGTGGGTTGTCTGTGTACATGAGGCAATTGTAACATTGCCTCAAGATGCCCAGATTCACCAGCTGAACAGGAGAGGACGCGGTGGTTCTTCCAGCTGTGACTAGCTACACATCTAAGGGGGCATTAAACTCAGTAATTGGCCTAATGTATGCTGAGTACAGAGGAATGATTTAATCTTTAGATCTGCATTCTGTACCCTTGGATATAAGCTGTGCCATGAAAAAAGGTTTCCTTAGAATAATTTGCATGTGATGATCAAAGGGCAGTTCATTGTCAACATAGGCACCCAAATCCCCAACTCTGGGACCAGTTTTCAGGGAGGTGTTGCTAATGTCATGGTTATAAAGGGAGTCATGTTTGCCAAAGAATACAATTACATATTTCTTGATATTTAGTTTTAGTGCATGGATTTTGGCACTAACTATTTGTTTAGGACAGGTCCTCCCTGCAGGATCATGGTGCCTCAAGACAGTTTATGAGCCCCAATTCTTTCACATTAGTGTTTGACTATGAGAAGTAAATGCCAACGATAAGGTCTAAATCTAGGGACTCTCCACTAGAAACAAGTCTTTTGAAAAAGGTAGAGCTACCTACCCTTACTAAGTATTCTATTTGTAGATCAGAGTGTGTGATGTACCTTTAAGAAACATTCCAGTCAGTGGGCACGTGCATATAAGTACTGAGCACATGCAAGCAAGAGTGCCACTTTGAGTGAGCAGCCAATAGTGATAGCATGCACCAGTATAGTAGTCAGTCAGTTAATTTGTTTAAGTTTAATGTTCCTGCCATCCATCCTGATGTTTTTGTAATATAACAAACTACTTAAATGAATACCCAAACCTCTTTGTCTCATTCAGATGTGCAAGATAAGCGACATAGTGCCAGAATGGGCTTCAGAGTCAGAACCATGAGGGAAGCGGTAAAAAATGCAGGAATATGCAGAAGTGGACCCTCTGAAACTCAAATGACTTGCAAACAGGTCAGAAATGAATTCCAGGTACTAAAACTCACTTAAATAATTTTTCTCACAATGAATATAAAACAAAGCACTCAGAATGCTCAAAACAAATTTCTAATTAAACAAAATGTCTGAAATTGCGACATACTGATAAAATATTTGAAATAATTATGAAAATGTTTGAAACAATATCTGAATCACATAAAATGTAAAAAAAGGGGAAATGACTGTATTTTTTGTAATGTACTACTTTTTTGCATTAACTAAAGCTATTCTAAATATCCAAGGTGTGCAAAGTTACAGTGCAGTTATTTTGCAAAGTACATTCATTTTAAAGTATATTTCACAAAGTTCAGTCTTTTGAAGAGTTTATTGTGTATTTGAATATTATTACAAGTACCTGGTGTGTGTGCATGTTCGTACATAATTACAAGGGCCAAGATTGCATTGTGTTTTACTATACTTTGTGGCCATGGCAGAAGGACTTCGAAAACCTGGACCGCTTGTGTTTAATTGCAATATTGCAGAAAATTGGAGAGTGTTTGAGCAAGAGTACAATATTTTCATACAGGCTGCTTTTTTGACAAAGATGCACATACAAAGGCATTTATTCTGCTTAATTTAGCTGGTTCAGAGACCATTGAAAGAGAGCATTCATTTGTTTAGGCACCTGCTGTGTATGCAGGGGAGGGGGAGAACCACCATATTGTGGTACAGGCTGAAATGTGGGAAGACCTTGAGTGCTTGAAAGTAAATGTAGAGAAATGGGTAACCCCTAAATGAAAGTTACAATGGAAAGGCACTTATTTTACACAAGAGATCAAAAGCCTGGTGAAACTTTTGCAGCATATATTACTGACTTGAGAAATATGGCTAAAACATGCAGATTTGCTGATTTGGGATATGAGTTGATAAGACAGGCTTGTGTGTGGCATTAATAATAACACACCGAGAAAGACTTTGCTTCAAGACAGTGATTTAACATTAAACAAGGCCATTGAGATTTTTCAGATATATGAGCTTACAGAAAAGTACACCAATATGCTTACAAATGAGACAGCATGTTTTCCAGTACTTTCCAGAGCTAATGTAGACAGCACACAGTATGAGGTTAAAAGATACAGGCCTAAGGGCAGGACCACTTCAGCAAAACCCAAAGCAAGTTCAGTAAGGCCTAGGGCACATGCAGCAAATCAGAGGGTTACTCGGCAAAACCTATAGCTAGCCACATAGTCAACTGTCATAATTGTGGTGGTAATCATGAATACAGACAAGAAAAGTGCTTAGCTTTTGGTCAGCAATGCCACACATGTAAAAAGTGGAATCATTTCAAAAGGTTTTGTAAATCAAACAAGGTTACATTATTTTATTAAAAAAGAGCATTCAAAGAGACATGATGATCAAGAAGAAAGCTGCAACCCTAATTTTTATGCTGATGGTGTGTCTGTCCTTGGTGAAACAGTGAATGCAGTAGATTTATGGGCAAAGAATGACATCTTTTGTACTGTTCAGATTAAAGGGAGTCCTGTAGAGCTCAAAGTGGATACTGTTTTAAAGTACAATATGTCAACAGAAATGTTTGATAGAGTAAGAGCTGCAGAACAACTTAATTGGACAAGGTTTGCGAAACTTGCTGCTTATGGTTGTGACAGGTGAACAGATTCAAACCAAAGGCTCAGTAGTGCTTTCATATTACTCTTTTGGGAACAGCTATAACTTGCAGTTTTACATAGTCAAGCGACACATGCAGTCATTTTTAGGCCTCAGAGACAGTTTGAAAATGGGACTGCAATAATTTAAAAGAGAGGTCCAGGATGTAAGCTTGAATGAGAACAGCTCAAATTTCACCCAAACTATTTTATCTGAGTATGCTGATATTTTTGAAGACAAACTAGGCAAACTCCCTGCTATGTACTCTATGAAGTTAGACCCAGAGATCAGTCCAGTCATCAGATCAACACATAAAGTTCCAGTAGCTATACAGGACAGAGTCAAAGCCAAACTAGACAAAAAGGTGAAGTTAGGAGTAATTTGTCCAGTAGAAGAGCCAATTGAATGGGTAACCTTCATGGTATTAGCTCATAAGAAAAGCTCAGATGATATCAGAATATGTATTGGTCCAAGAAATTTGAACAAAGCACTAAAAGGACCTCATCTTCCCATGCGCACAGTTCTGGAAGTTGCTGCCCTCATGCAAAATGCCACTGTTTTTTTTTCTGTCTTAGATGCAAAGATTTCATTTTGGCAAATTTTACTGGATCGAAAATCTTCATTGCTAACCACATTCAGTATGCCATTCAGGAGGTACAGATTTGTAAGAATGCCATCTGGAATACATTCTGCCAGTGAAGTCTTTCAGCATGTGATGGAACAATTTTTTTTCTTGCTATCCATATGCTATTGTAGTAGATGATATTCTTGTAGGAGGTAATGGTGAAGTCAAACATGATAGAAATCTCAAGAAAGTTGTGGAAAGAGCTTGTGAAGTGAACCTTAAGCTGAATCCTTAGAAGTACAAATTCAGGCTACGGGAAGTTACTGTTGTTGGTCATTTGTTTACCACTTTGGGCTTATGACCAGATCCTTCCAAGCAAACAGCAATTCTTGAGATGCCAGATCCAGACAATGTCCAAGCCCTACAACATTTTCTTGGTATGGTCAACTATTTAGGCAAGTTCATTCCAGATTCCATCCAACTTTCAACACTGTTATGAGAACTGACATGCAGAGATGTTACTTTGATCCTGATCAGTACAATACCCGAGACTATTTGATGTCCTGAAACAGAAAATTGCCAGTCTACCAACTCTATGCTAGTATGATGTTCACAAACCAGTAACTCTTTCCTGTGATGCTTCTAAGTTTGGTCTTGGTGCAGTCATTCTTCAAGAGGGTAGACTAGTAGCCTAGACATCGAGAACGCCTACCCAGACCAAGATGCAGTATGCCCAGATTGAGGAAGAACTCTTGGCAATTGTGTTTTCATGTTCGAAGTTTCATGATTATATTTATAGCCAACCTTTCCAGATAGAAACTGACCATCAATCTCTAGTCACTCTTGAGAAAGCAAATGCACACAGCGTCTGTGAGATTACAATGCATGATCCTCAAATTGCAAAAGTACAATTTCAATCTTGTTTATGCAAAAGGCAGACTTCTTTATCTTGTTGATACCTTGTCCTGATCACCCAGGGAAACCACAGAACAGCATAAGAATGAAAAACCTGATTTTGAAGTCGTGGAAATGAGAAATATTTCTTCCACATGTCTTGATGAGCTTAGAACTCACGCAGCTTCAGTTTCAGTTCTCCAGAAGCTCTACCACTTTATCAGTCGATGATGGCCTTCAAAGCAATCTTGTTTACTAGTAGAAGTGCAGCAGTATTTTCCTTACAGAGATTAGATTTGGTTTGACAATGATATTATCTAGAAGTGATTGCTCCAAATTCTTTACAAAAAGAGTACGTACATCTTGCATTGTGGCCACCCAGGAGCTGATTCTATCAAAAGAAGGGTGAGAAGACTAGTATTTTGGCCTTCTATATCAAACGATATTGAGAAAGTACTTTCATCTTGTTCTGTATTTCATAGTACACAGCACATCAACAAAAAGAACCACTCCAGTTAAGCCAGATTCCTAAACTACCTTGGTTGACAGTAGCCACAGATATCTTCGAGTGTAATGGTCAACATTACTTGGCGTTAGTAGACTTTTATTCAAATTTGTTCAAGATTGACCTACTTCCTAACCTAATGTCCAGTACTGTCATTACTAAGTTGAAGAGATATTTTTCTGTCCATGGTAGCCTGCACAGAGTTATTTCTGACAATGGTGCACAGTTTACAAGTCAGCAGTTCAAACAATTTGCTGAAACATGGGACTTTGTCCATATTACAAATAGTCCTGAGTACCCACAATCAAATATCTTGGCTGAACATGCAGTTCAAAGTGCAGAACTGCTATTAGAAAAATCCAGATGTGACAATACTGATATTTGTCTAAACTTGCTTAATCTCAGAAACATTCCTCGAGATGATCATCTTGGTTCACCTGCCCAGAGCCTTATGTCGAGACAAACCAGAACCACATTACCAATCAGCAACAATTTATTGGGTCCATGTGTTAAAAACAACAAAGCAGTGAAGACCCAACTAAAACTGTTGGTGTTTGTCCCTGAAGTCCTACTATGATAAAACCAGCAAACAGCTCAGTCTATTAAAAAAAGGGAAGATAGTGAGGATGCAGACAACTAAAGGTTTTGATTGCATTGGATTTGTGAAAAGTTTGTGTCAAGTGCCAAGATTGTACATCATGGAATCAAAAGAAATGGAATTTAGGTGAAATCGGAAGCATTTATTACTGGTGTCCAAGCCAGTATTACAGCATCTTGCCTGCAATAAAGAATCTAATTTTCAGAGTGACTTGTCCAATGTTCCTGTTCCAGAGGACATTCCATCAGCAATCCTTATTCCTGAGAATATCCCTGAGAGTCATGAAGTAGAACATTCCCCAGTGACTGTCCCTGTTGCCAAAACCAACATTACGAGATCAGGACTAATTTCCAGACCTTGTTCCAGATAAATGGCAACCTGGACATAACTGTTGTTTTGTTTATTATTGTCTGTATAAACTGCATGCCTATTCAAATGTCATTGTCAATATGAGACAGCGCAGTAAAGAGGGAAAATGTAGATCAGACTGTGTGATGTACCTTTAAGAAGCATTCCAGTCAGTGGGCACGCACATGTAAGTACTGAGTATGTGCAAGCTAGAATGCCATTTTGAGTGAGCAGCCAGAGTGATAGCATGCACGAGTGTAGTAGTCAGTCAGTTTAATGTTCCTGCCATCTATCCTGAAGTGTTTGTATGGAATTAACTACTTAAACAAACACCCAAGCCTCTTCGTCTTATTCAGGAGTGACACTATTTGTGAGCCAGTTTCTAACCAATAAGTTACACATGAGTTGGCATTTAACTGAGAGAGTTTATCTATGATACCTGAGTGTAGATTGGTGTCAAATGTATTTATAAGATCCAGACAGGCAATGTGCAGTGATCTGCCCTCATCTATTGTCTCACTAATGTTTTCAAAGTCAACCAGGTTAAATAGGTAGGACCAACCCTTGCTGAATCCAAACTGGGTTGAGATGAAAGTTTGTGGATCACCAGGATCCTGTTTATTAGTTACATAGTGATCCTTTATACAGCCTTACAGATGAGGTTGGCTAGGGCTATGGGGATATAATTACCTGGGTCCATTGTAGTCCTCCCTTCATGCAAGGGAGTGGCTATTGCTCTCCTCCATTCATTTGAAGTTAATGCTGAATTGTCTCTTTAAGGGTCTGACTAGCCAGCAAGTAGCTTGGAATGCTATCCTATCTTACCGATGCAGTGTTCTTGGCATTAGATGGTGGTTTGAGAATTTGTTCTTGGGATATTTAAGTGGGGGGTAGATATGGGTATTTGATCTAGGAATATTTGGAGGGGACAGGAGAATGAAGTTGGAAATGAATTTGTCCGTTAGCAGATTGGCTATGTATTCTGGGTCTGAGTATGTGATATCACTCTTGGGCATTGTTTCTGAGAAGTCTAATATAGTTAAAGAAGTATTTATGATTGGATGGCTATGTTTACCCTGATCTGATAAGTTTTTGGAGTCCTTGGTTTAGTTTAGCAAGGGCATATTTGGCCTCTTGAGAGTTATTTATTTTTATGTACAATTATTTTTTTTCCTTTGTAACTGAGCCTGTTTGTAATAGTTTTTGACCTTAAAGGTTTATTTTTGAAATTAACATTGTATTTATTTCTTATGGGGGCAAATGCATCTATGCAACTATTTACATGTGCATAGAACTTGTCAACAAAGGATTGCAAATAAGCAGTGAGACTGTTGAAGTGGAAAACACTTTTGAATTTAGGCAGGTCATTCCTCAGTTTTACTAGATTTACCTTCAAAGGTTCTCAGTTCTTTGGTATTAGAGGATACTTATGGCTTCAGTCTTAATGTGAATGTAACTGACTTATGGTCTGATTTGACCCTAGAGGAGATTACAATAGGCTGGGAGCAAACCTATCCTAAAATGGTATGGACCAAGTCCTGGATTTTATTTCCCTTTGCTGGGGTATGGACTAACTGGTCGTGGGAGTTTGCATTTCTGAAATCCCTGGGCATACATGTTTGAAGATATATAAGTCTCCCAGTTGGTGATGGGATAGTTGAAGTCTCCATGGAGAATGATCCTTGACTTGATGCATGGGGGTGTCTATACTGGTTAGGCAGGAGGTATGGACTGAGGGGCACATAAAGGAGGACTGTTGTTAGCTATGATGTGATAAACAGTTTTGTTTAGAGTAAGTTAGATAAGGAATTCCAAGTGATTATATTGTCTAAGTCTGCAGATTATTTTTTTTAAAGAATATAGGGATATTTCTACCTTTAGTGCCTACTTCTAAGTGTCAGAGGCCTGTATGAGTTATAGGCACTGAAGCCATCACTGATGGAATGCTTTCACTTTTCTAGAACCAGTTTCCCTGATGATGCATATATCTAAGTTTTCTAGGATAAGCTATGCTTGTAGGATGCAGAGTTTTTTGTTATGGGTCCTAGCACTGAGCAGCAATACATTAATGCTGCCCTGAGTTTTAGTTATGTTGAAAGCTTTAGAAGACTGACTTTGTCTAAAAAAACACTATGGTATCACACAAGGTTGCACCCAGTAAACAGAAGCCTTGGTGGAGAGGTGTGGTCCGATATGCATTGTACGACCTTAGAATGACACCAGGATCTAAGGCAATTTTTGAAGTCAGTTATTTTTTGATTGTATTGTGGCATCATTCTTGGTGATGGTAAAATACTGCTTAAGGTTAAGGTTCATACTTGCCTCAGGCACATTTTCCAAAAGCTCCATTGTGCCTGTCTTTATATAGTCCAAGAAGGTATGTCTGAAATCATCTACACCTACATGTGCAATGACTGTGTCATATATGTGTGCTTGTGGTCCAGGGACTTCAAAGCTTGTGCAATGTGCCAAATCCTGGAACCTGATAGGCAGTTGAGCATGACTCTCTTAGCACAGTGGGTGAGTGGTGCATCCATTTGTCTTTTTATGGAGCCAGCTATGACAAGGATATTGCTATGTGTCTTGGTTTGCCTTATGGACTTTTGGACTGAGTGTCTGACTCCTGGGTGTATGTTTCATGGTGGGTGCTGCCTGTGATATGTGTTTGTTAGGATACTGAGGGAAATTGTTTCTTGAGTTACATGTTGGAGGCCTCTGTGGTTTAATTCTTAAAGCCTTAGCATATGTAGATCTATGTCTTTGGCCTCAGGTGTTCAGTGTTGTTTTAGTGTAATGTTGTCTGGTGCTGACAACCTATTTGTTATCTGTAATGACTTTGTATGAGAGCTTTGCTCCTTTATATAATATATATATATATATATATATATATATATATATATATATATATATATATATATATTATATAACTACATCTCTTATGCACTGTGACAGATTGTTTAAGTAGCAGGTGGATGTCAGTAAACATGAGACAGTTGCTACATTTTAACCAAGATGGCTGCAGGGAGAGTTGGAAAGTTCAGCTCTATAGCTCCAGTGGCTTGCCACTGTGGACTGGAGTGGAAATAGTGACTAAGAGATTGCAAATCTGTCTAAAAATGAACAATAAAAGTCAATGCACAAAGAGGAATGAGCTGGTTTGTGCAAACCCAGGACGCTTTGCACAACTGTTGCTTATTAAGTACTTTAAGAATGACTGGAGTAGGTTATATAGACAAAGTTATGGTTTTAAGTTCTTAAGTCTATAACTGCATGTTTAAACATTGCTGTGTGATGGACATTGCTGCACAAACATGAGTAACTTATAATAGCATAGAAATACAAAAAATTCAGCTGAGGCCACAGGCCAAGAGGTAAATGTACAATTCAAGGGTCTACAAGCAATCAGAGGCCAAGAAATGGCTTAGTTCCTCCCCTTCTCTCATTAAGAAGCAAAAAGCCATTTATACTCACATCCATTCATTTGTCCACAGCTGAATGCTTCTCAGTGTCTTCAAGTGTGAGTAACTTGAACATATGGGTGCTTTCTCTAAATATAATTTCTGTGAGTTTGAATGGCATCTAAGTCTGTGTATTTTTAGTATGTGGTTATGGGAGTCGAGCTGCAATGAAAGGGGTATAGTGGAGAATAGCCTTTCTTGCAAAAATATTTTTTAAACACCTGCTGCTGATCACAAGTAAACAGTGAGTTAGTGATACTTGTGCAGTTTGTGTTTCAGCTAATAATGCAGCTCCTGTCAACTGCCAGGAAGAAATCTGATAATATTTTCTGATTCTGAAACCCATATACTAAGAGCACAAGTTATTATTTTAGTTAAAACTGTTAGAGACTAGTTTGTTGATAGCTGGCATTAATGAACTTTATCTATAATTTCAATCCAGACAGGCATGGGTTGATGACTTCCTCTTTTGTATCATATAGCAACAGAAACAAGGAGATTCTTCTATCTAGCACAAATAATTTCTAAAGAAAGCTCATTCAGGTCGGAAGAAATTATCAACCCTCTGTATTTTACCTTATTTAACCAACTAAAGAGTATAATGCCCCTTTCAGCATGTACCTACTCAGGCATATTGTGCAGGTAGAAATACCCTAAAGGGTCTAAACTAAAACTTTATTGGATTGAAATCCCTTAGCCACCAAGACAGTATTGGAGTCCTGTCCTCAAACCCTTTCTCTTATAGGTTCCTACAGGGAGATCTATGTCTTGCATTTTGTGCCTCCCTACCCTACTGGATCCCTTGTGCCTCCATAGGGTAAACAACTCAACATGTACTCAAACTAAGGATTTAAACCTCCTACAACATATAAATAAAACATTTTGTAGGGGCAAATGTATTACCCAATGATTACCTCATTTCTGGAAAAAATTGGCTGTATATGTTAAACCGAATGATACCTTCACATCTTTGAAGACGATATCAGTATCCAAGTATCCAAAAATTCATCCATGGCATGACATGTTTTGCTTTCCTTGAAGTGCGGTATGCATTTTCAGGGTGGGTATTGGCAAACCATAATGATGTTTTCACTTACTTGTCTTTTATCTCCTTTAATTCTATGATTCTGTGATTTAGTATTTAATTTTTTTTTTTAATTTCTTCCACAGATGTTGCACAATTTTGATGTCTACTTATAAAGGCAAGTTACTAATTTAATTATTTTAAGTCAAAAAATGCATTATTCAGTTTTTACTTTTGTGGTTGATGGCTTATTTATTAGTTTAAGGTTTATTGCCTGTTATTGTCCTTTTAAATGTGTGGTATACACTTTTTTAAGGGCAACTGCTCAGAAGTAATATGTACAATTTAAATATTTCAAGGGTGATTTTTCAAAGCTAAAGAGTAAGGTATTTTTTTGATTGATAGTTTTAACTAACTGCTGCAAGCTTGGGAGTTGAGTTTTGTTGCTGCACAGTTGCCATTTATCTTTCTTCTGAAAAAAATATTGTGTGCGTGCACGTGCACGCATGTGTGTGTGTATCTCTGTATTTGTGTGTCTGTGTGTGTAATATAATTCTGGTCAAGTTGCAGCTACTCAGACTATGGCTAAGGTACTTTTAATTCTGGGGAGCCGGTGATTAGCCGGTGATTCTAACTGTAGTTTTTATATGTACAGTATAAATTTGAATGTGGCAGGAAGTATCTATTACCTGCAGCAGCTATGCATGTAAATCATGCACCCTAAAGACCAATTGCCCTTTGTATTGTAACCGGTACCAGTAAAGGGTTGGAAACTTTCATATTGCTGGATTATATCATAACTTCTTGATGGCAGATGTGAATGAGTTGAAACCTATGGACTCCCGACTATAGAATCTTCTATCTAGAAAAATAGAAATATAGCAAAAAGAAAGGGATGCAGGAGTAAAGTAAGAAAGAAAGAAAAAAAGAAAGAAAGAAGCAGTTCTAGCATAGGAAGGAGATGGACCTTCGTCAAAGTAAATGAATAATGTGATGATAAAGAAACTGTAGATCCTAAGATAAATATCAAAGTGTTTCCTTAGTAAAGACCTTAGTTGTTAGGAAGTGGTAAGATTATTTAAAGTGGACTTGTATAGCTCGAAAAACAGCAAAATTGATTATATAATTGATTATATAATCTTGCATTCACAAGGTAAAAACACAACAGTATATCTTACTTAGCAATTATTCTATTTTTAGTCAGAAGATATAAAGAAAGACAGGCAAAATAATCACTGTAACAACTGAAGGTGTTATGCTGAGGTGATAGTTTTAAATAAATAAAAACATCTGAAAAATAATGATAATTTTAGTGGTAATTTTAGTGGTACTGCTGTGTTTAATAAAACCAGTGCTAAAATTACTGTCCTTTTTGATCTATTTGTCATTTATTTGTTTTTTATGGCTTTTTTTCTCTTCTACTGATTTTTGGTTCTTAGCTTTAAACAAAAAAGCATATTTTATTAGACTAGAGTGATCTTAATTATTATTTCTTAATTGTTTTAATGATGACTGTCAGTGCCAAGACTGGCTAAAATGAGGTCTGTCAGTACTACAGCTGACTAAGGAGTAAACAAAAACAAAAAACAAGGGAATTTTGCTTGGTGGTATGCCCAAAGAGGACAGAATATACATGCAACCAAAACTCAGTTCACTGAAAGGGAAGACGAACAGTTAATGATGGTTAGTGCAGATCATTCAGCAAAGCAATTCAGTGCATCACCAAATGAACTTAAGATGCATACCAAACTTAAAAGACCAGAATTACAGTTTGAGGAAAATTCTTGAAGCAGCTGACAGAATAAAACAAATTGAGGTTCAAAGAAAGAGAGAAAAATAGGAAAAAGAAAGTGTGGCAGGAGCGAATTAAAAAAGAAAGAAGCAGTGCTAGCATGGGAAGGAGATGGTCCTTCATTGAAGTAAATGAGTAATGTGATAATAGTGATACTATAGATCCTAAGATAAATATCAAATTGTTTCATTGGTATAAACATGGGAGGGAGGATGGAAGTGGTAGCTTATTGGCTATTTGAAAGGGTATGCACTGAGGTCCAAATTATCCAGGGTAATGTGTGAGGATTTTTTTGGTGGGATTTATACTAATCTATGTATAGGTAAGGCAATGCATGCTATCATTAAATTGAATAATCTGCTGTGATTTGTGTCAAATGTAAAATGCCTTTTTGTGTGAATGCTTTAAACTTACTCTTGCATAATATACAAATTCAAAGAGCAAAGAAGAAAGGCAGATGACAGTGTGTGTCATTATATTGCAGAAATAAGTACAAATGTTCATAAGTGGTTTAGTGGATGTCAAGTCACTGCTTTTGAAGTGTTATAAGACCTTATGATAAGGAAGCAAATGCTCAGTACTTTTCCTCATGGAAGTAGAATCTGGTTAGTAGATGAAGAGTGTAACTCTGCTTTGGAAATGGAGGAAAAATGATTATCCATATATATCTGTTTAACAATACACAACCTAGAGCAACACATGATATAAGGGAACCCATAGGTCAGACTAAACCCTCACAGCAGCTTACATAAGCTAAAGGAGAAACCACTGGCTCAAGTATAGGACAGGATATCAGGGCAAAATATTTCTATTATAACCAGTTAAAGAATGTATGGTTCAAATTCACAAACGGACAGGTTGGGGAAAAATATATGAGTTAACTGAGGCACAACACAGCAGTGGCAGGTTGTGCTAAAACTAAAATTGCTTCATATATTCCTTTTTCAGATATATGAGACAAAGGGCCTGTGGCTGACCAAGGTTGTGGATGACTGAAAGTTGGGTGCTGTCATTGACTCCCCAATTGATGTTAACATACTGCAAGAGGGTCTCACAGCTACAAATAACTGGGGACAAAAGTCATGGCCTTAAGTTAAATGCAAAAAAATGTATTAGCATACCATTCAGCAAAAGCACAGCCCCTACTGATTACCACATCAATGGCAACCCCCTAAACACATAACCTGTGGTGAGAGACCTGGGTACTCATGTTGAAGAAAGGCAACATGAGACCAATAATTCCAAAGTACTTTCTTTTTAATAGTTGTAATCTGATCACTTAATGACATTTATTGAGATTTGCTAAATGATGACTTTGAGCAATCACCCCCCTCCCCACCATTTTTTTTCAAAAACACTAAAACTGACTAAAAGACAAATTTAGGTGCCAAGCCATTCAGAGTCATACAGTCACCAACAGTAGCCAAACAGTATGCTCCTTAAAGGCTTTTGAGGTTTGATGGTAGGCTTGGTGCTGTCCCTTTGCTGGGCAGGTAAGTTTCCTTTGGGGACATTTTTTTTCATTTTCTAACTATTGTTCATGTTCTATCATTTTACTCCTCATGAAAATTATTTTAAAGTTAGGAGTTTAGTGGTTCAACAGACTGTCATTAGACTATTTTGCACTCTTAAATGGGAACACTTTTTTCATAATAGTTTAAAAGTTGAATAAAGTAATTGGAAACCATTTTTCCTGTGGAAAAATTGTGCTTATTTTATTTTTTGGGGGGTACTGTAAAAGTGTTATAGAGCACTTTTTACTGCTTTTTTCTGTGAAAAAAAATAAATTTTAAAGACTTGTAGTTTTTACCAGCTTTTGCTGCTTGTCTACCTGGGAAAAAGAAGCACCATTTTTGGTTTGGCCATGGAAGAAACTATGGGTCGCACAATCATTCATTCTTCCAGCCATAGAAGGCACCACGGCAGGTTAGCAATTTGCCTCAGTCACAGGTGGGTGATTCTGCTGTGGCCATTTGTTGCACCTCAGACAACTAATTTTTGAACTTGGATCCCTCTGGTGTAGCATCTGTGGCCACTATGGACCAGGGTTAGCCACATACTGTGTGGCTGTTGGGGTCCCCACAGTGGGCAAGGAAGAGCCACTCTTGTCAGTCCTTGGGGGAGGCAACAGGAAAGGTTAGTTACCTCGTTGTGTCAGAATGGTGTGCCCATCTGTGCTGCTGTTATTAATAACACAGCTGACCCCATTTTTGTCTGTCAAAACAAAACAGAAAACTAAGCATGTCTTTACACTTCCTCAAATTTCCTTAAACAGGAGTAGTTTACTGGTTCTGGCTCAATGTTTTATTCCGGCTATTGATCCCTGTTGTAAAGTAGTTTCTGTAAAAAGAAAGAGTGATACCTCTTTTCCTGAACAGATTACAAATTCTGAATCTGAACAGGAAGATGAAGGGAATGAAACAGGGTTTTCTCCTCAGATTTATGATTCAGACTCAGAGAGCAGTTTCCAATTCTCCTTGATGGCATTAGTCTTTCTCTGAGACTGCTGCTAGAATGTGCCAGTATTTTCAGTGGGAGAACATAGAGGTTTCTCAGTCCCTCAGAAAATGCTGTGTTACACAAGGAATTTCCAGAACCTACACCCATTCCTCCTGTTCAGTCTGTTTTAGAGGATGTGTGTGTGTGTTACTGCCTGTAGTTTTCCTGATAGCCAGCTGTCCCTAAAAAGGCAACTAGGATACATAAAGTTCCTCAGTCTTTTAAGTTTTTATGTACTATTCCCAAAGATGAACCAGGAGATATAGCTTTACTTGACCCCACTGCTGCTAAGCACTTAGTTAATTCCAATACTATTCTTTCTGATAAAGGCTGGAAAATTGTTGATAAGCATGTGAAAAAGTGTATATTTCTGCAACTTTGATTTCCAGAATTCTGCATTGTCAGGTTCATGTGTTAACATTTGCCTTGACTAATTGTGAAAGTATGAGGAATGTTTTATCTGCCTTTTTTTTCTTGTGAGAAAAATCTGTTTTAACTAATTTAGTTTCTTCTATTGCACAAGTCACTACTCATTGTTTACAGTGTGTGTATGACTCTGTTGATACTTCTTCAAGGGCTATGGCCACTGCTACTGTTTTGAGGAGTTTTGTATGGCTGCATTATCAGAACCTCACAGATAATGTTAAAAATGATATGATATTTTAAATTCCCCTTTTTATAGATATTTAGTTTTCAACCTGTTTGCTGCAGAGGTAATCAAAAAGTGTGATGAGAGGAGTAAGCTGATCCAAGGAATCTCTTTAAGATTTTTCAGCCCTTCTTTACCAACCTTTTTGAAGGATTCTCTAGCTCCTCTTCCAATTTTACTGAAAAAGCAGAATACAGTCTCAACAAAATACAGGTAAAAACCAAGGACAATTCAACAAATCTGAATGACTATTTGAGAGGAATTTTGACCCCCCTCCCACTCTGGCCCATTTTTCCTTCCAAGAAGTTTGTATCTCCATTTTTCTCTTTGGCAACATATTGTTTCAGACAAATGGGTTCTGAAGATAATTTTTAAGGTTACAGATGGCAGTGGGAAGAAATTCTTTCTTTCCAGGTGGTCATTCCACATCCTCGGGATAAGATCCTTTTGTTTCCATCAGTTCTGAATCACTTGCTGTCCCAAGGAGTGATAGAATCAGTTCCTCCTTCGCTTTCCCTTGTGGATAAGAATTTTTATTGAAAAACGTTCTTAGTGACAAAGAATGAAAATGCTTTGAGACCTCTTTCTGGATCTTTGTTTTGTAAATCTGTTTGTGATGGTGCCCAAAATCAAAATGATGTCACTTCACAACATCTTACCTCTTTCTTTCTCTTTCATGTTTTCTGATATCACTAGTCTTAAAACATGCATATCATCACATCCTGTTCATACAGTCTTCAAACATTCCTTAAAATTTTGTGTATTTGGATCACGTTATCAGTTTTCTGTCTTAAGCTTTGGACAATCCCCTGCACCAAGAGTGTTCAAAAAGTGTCTAGTTCTTGTTTTAGCTCATTACATGTGACAGGGTATCCACATTTTATTTTTATATTTAGAGAACTTGCTTATCTTTGTAGAGTCTTTTTCAAAGTGTCAGAGATCTCTGTCTTAGGCGAGGGATTTCTTACACAAGCTGGGATTCCAAGATAACATTCAAAACTCTTTATTAATACTCTCACACAGGATTGTGTTCTTGAGATGTCAACTACACATTGCTGTCCAATGCTTTTCTTCCACGGGAAAAATAGAGCAATATCTATATCTATTTCTAAGTTTTTCCACAGATATTTCAGTTATTGTGAGGGAATACCTCAGGATATGGGGTTTCATGGCCACTCTGATTCTCATGATACCCCTGGCAAGACTCCACCTGAGAAAGATACAGTGTTATTTGAAGTATTTTTTGTCCCAGCACCAACATTCTTTGTCTTTTCAAATTCAAGTGTTGTGGTGGTTTGTCAGAACAGAAATCATTTAGTTGAGACAAAAGAAATCTATAAATCCAGGTCTCCCTTTCTCCATCCCTGTTCTCAAGCAGTCAGTCACCACAGACACCTCAGACTTTGCTTGGGGAGCAGTTTCAGGAAGGATAAAATTACAGGGTGTATGAGACATCAAGGAGAGGTGAAAGCATGTCAATATCAAAGAGATGCTTGCCTTGATCAAGGAAGTTAACTCTCTGAATCATTTTTGATCCCTGGGACCTCTTCAAGTTGTTATTAACAATACTACAGTCATGTAGTACATTTGCAGGCTAACCATGTTAGCTTGGGATATAGCTTCACAGCACAGTCTCAATCTGCAGGCATCCTACATTCTGTCAGAGCAAAACTGTGTGGTAGACAAGCTGAGCAGAACAACTGCAGGCCCTCACAAATGGACTATATAAGGGCTTATTCTAATATTTGATCAATCTGTGAGGAGTTTGTTAAATGGAACACTTTGCTTCCACTCTGAACAATCAATGGGCAAGATTATTTTCCAGGACCCCATTAAAGAAGGCCTGGAAGCCAGATGCCTTTCCCCCCCCGGACATGAATGTTTCCCATATGCTTTTCCACCCTTTCCACTAATATCTAGGGTACTTCTGAAGACTCGGAAGGAATCCCCCAAGATTTTCGTGCTGACTACCTTCTGTCCCAGGCAACTGTATTTCTCCCTTCTTTTGGAAATGGCCAGGGACAATTACCACCGACTTCCTCATGGACTGGATCTTCTCAAACAAGAACAAAAAGCACCCTGACATCAATCAGTTTTAACTGACTGCCTGGATGACAGGGTCTTAATTCCTTTTCGGCACCTGTTTACTGAGGATGTGCAGCAGGTATTAATGGAGGCAAGAATGCCTGCTACTAGAAGATTATATATTAGCAAATGGAAAAAAGTTTTCTAGTTGATGCCAACACCATAACTAGCACTCATTAAGGGCTAGTTGCTCTCTGGTTTTACAACATTTGTGTGAGTTACTATCCTATAGCCTTTCTTATTCCTCTGTCATGGTTCATTTATCATTCATTAAAGCATGTCTCTGCTTGGATCCTCTTCTTTCAATGCAGTTTCATGTCAAAATATTTTTGAAAGGGGCTTTGCACAAGAGTACTTCAAATAAACTGGTGGTCCCTCCTTGTGATCTTAATTTTGTGTTAAGGAAACTAACACTTGCTCTCTTTGAACCAGTTAACCTGGATGACTTGGGGTTCTTAAATTGGAAAACAGTTTTACTGATTGCTCTAACCTCTGCAAGAAGAGTACCTGAGTGACAAGCTCTTATGGTGAGTCAACCCTATCTCATTTTTCACAGGAGCAGGGTCTCTTTGAAAACTAATCCTTCTTTTATGCCTAAATTGGTAACCGAGTTTACTTTAAGCTAAACTATCCATCTCCCAGTTTTCTTGCCTGAACCTAAAAATGAGGGAGAAAGAATACTCCACACCTTGGATGTCCACAGACAACTCAGTTACTATCATGACAGAACTAAATCTTTCAGATCCCTGGATCGATTGTTCATTATTTGTAAAGGGAAGAAGGGACAATTTGTGTCAAAACAGACTATTTCCAAATGGTTGTCTAAGGCTATTACCTTTTGCTATACTCACCATAACAAAATTTTTCTAGGCTGGGTCAAGGCACACTCTACCTTTTTAGAAAGGGTTGGAGTCTATTCTAGAAGGTACTACTTGGTCTTTTGTAAATAGTTTTAGAAAGCACTATAAGAAAAGCTATGTAAGAGACATAGGGTGGCATTCACTGTCATTACACTTGATTGCAGTGGGTATGTGTTCGGGTTTCACACAACACTAAGCAAGTAGCACCTTCAGAGACATAAGGTGCACTTAAATGCAGCAGTTAGAAACTGGCTTAGGAAGTCTTATGCAAATGAGGGAATAATGTAACGTCACTGATAAATATGTGTGATCAGTGTAACTTGATTTTGTAAGCAAAGCTCTCTTCTTGCCTTATGCGATTCAGAGTATGTTTTTGATGCTCAGCTGCGCCATGAACATTTCTGTTATAAAATCAAATCTATGCCTTTCCATTTGCTTATGCTCAGATTTGCTGCAACTCTTACTGCTTCCTGCTTTGAGTTGTTTGTCTCAGTTGTAGTGAAATGGCTCAGGTGCAATTTTCCACCTAAGAGAAGGAGATATGGGCAAATAATAACCTGCTTAATGCTGTTAAAGAGGAATTACTGGATACATTTAGAGTGAACAGGGCTATAATAGGGGCTTTGGTTAATTTGCATGGCCCACAAACAGAAACCAGGGGAATGCATGTCCTTGCTATCCCTGAGGATACCAAGGTATGTATAGCCCACACTACACTTGCCATGGGGGCCTTTTGGAGACAAATTGATGGCATGTTGCTGCAGTTCCTCAACATACTCTTGACCCCATGTAGATGAGCATATCTATTTCCCAGAGGCAACACAGGATATAGCCAGTACCATCCATGCCTTCTACAGAAAAGCACACTTTCCTCAGGTATTTGGTGTGGCAGAATGCACCCATGTGGCTATAAAGTCCCCATCTGCACATTGGGGGAGAGGTGCTGTAAGGAAAGGTTACTGAACCATCAACTGCCAGGTAGTGTGTGCATGTGTGATACATGTGGGTCCATCACCAATTTATCAGCTCAACATCTTGGCAGTGCCTAAGATTCTCTCATATGGCACACAGATTACTATATCTTTGCCATGTCCTACGTGGTAGAATCCCTTATGGCCGCCTAGATTTTAAGTGCAAAGTATTGCAAGGTTTTTAGCTATAAGTAGTTCCCTATCTTTACAGTATCATAGGGAGAAGTGACTAATCACCTCATTCCTTATGTGTCCCCTTTCTGTTTTGTTGTCAAAGTGATGCAGGCTATCCACTTTAACTTTGATTAATGAAATCATTCCAAAACACCACCCTGTCCCAGATATGGGCAGTCATTGAATGAATGTTTGGTCTGCTTAAAACCCATTTCTATTTCTGGATGTGCCAGGAGGGGCCCTTCTGTAGGAACCTATTAGTGCATGTTTCATCTTCACAACCTACATTTTGCATGCTACATAACATGATCAAGTGTTACTTTGGTGTGCAACTGCCACAGTCAATGGCCGATAGTGGCAGTGAAGCTCTCTCTATCATTTGTCCCAACAGTGACGACAGTGACAATGGCCAAGCTGGTGACAGTAGTATGGCAACCTCTCCATCAGTCTAGTGTATGGTATATGGCCATGCAGGTGAAGCAGTGGAGTCTAGTCCACAGGTATGGGCCATGACAATCAGTATATGACAGTTTCAAGTTACAAAGATAATACAATGCATGCAGTGTTTCTTGTGGGCTATGCCTAGTTGTGCATGGTCAGCTTACCCTGCACATCAAAGGTGGTAATCATAGTCTGGGGCTTCACATTTTCATAGCAGTGATCCAGGAAGAGCAGCACTATGAGGTTATTCAAATCCTGGACTGTCAGGATGACTATGGAAATGCAGAGGACTTTTTGTAAACATGCCCCCCTGTTGGAAATATATAATGTGATCAATCAATAAGTGATAGGGGGACAGATACTATGCTGTTAAGGGGGTTTGCACATATGTGCAAGAGTTTGCTTCATAGACTCATGAATTCATGAATCTATAATGTACTCAAATGCATACCAAGTGTGTAAATCACCCTGAAGTTACACCAGAAAGCAGCAGGTTTCTGTCCGAATACAGAGGTGTGAGGGGAGCTGAGTTGGTGCTTCTGCATCCCTGGACATTTTTAATGGAGGGGTCACTTGGATAAATGTTTCATGTTGATGCTTGTACATACCTGGACATATCACTGAAGGGTCACTTAAGTGAAATGTTTTATTTCCATGCTTGTGTATACCTAGACATTTTATTGAAGGGGGTGCCTGGATGAATGCTTCATTTTGGTGCTTGAGGCATGTTATTGAAGGGGTCACTTGGGGAAACGTTTCATTTTGGTGCTTGTGCCTACTAGGGCATGCTGCTGAAGGGGTTGCTTGTGTGAAAGTTTCACTTTGGTGCTTGGGCATTCTGGGGCATGATACTGAAGGGGTTGAGTGAGTGAATATTTCATTTTTCTGTTTGTACATACTAGGAAATGTTACTGAAGGGGTTGCAGTGGGAAATAATTGGTGTGTCAGGGAAGTGCTTGTTCATACATGGTCAGACTGCTGAAATGATTGCTGGGCAAAATAATTTATTGTGCCATTTTAGTGCTTGTGCATACTTAATATAAACTGATGAATGGGTTGCTGGGGGAAATAATTAATTTGTCTGTCAGGAAAGTGTTTGAGCATACTTGGACAAACAAGTTCATGGATTACAACTCCAATATCAAAGGCAAAGCACAGTATTTAACAATGGATGTGCATAACACAGGGATGTCAACCTATGAATTACAAAACCACCTCATTAGCATACTACACTTTACAACATTTCTCATTCACATCTCATTATTTTTCAGGGCTTGTGTATTAGCATAAATGGCCTCTATGAATCGCCAGTTTGCTAAGCTCATTCGTAAGCATCAGGAATATCCCTATCGCATTTGCGCAAGTGACTATGAATGCTACTTCAAAATTTCTTCACATATATACAAATATGTTAGTAATCATCAGCATTTACACACTGTTCAGTGGCACAAGTGCTAATTACACTTGCAGAGTTTTGGAACTGAAAAGTACCAAGTGATATTATAAAAGTTTAGTGATATAGTCTGAGTAACTGCGGTGGTGGTGCTGTGGTAGCATTGTCGCTGCACAGTATGACGTTGTCCTGTTCGATTCTCAGCTAGAGTGTCTTCTATGTGGAGACATGCATAAATGGGCGTACCTTTGTTGAAGGTTGTGTGTCAGAGCTGGCAACTAGGCACATAAAAATCTACTGCCAATCATTAGCGGACCGGAGTTCCGCTGTGATGACCCCTAACCAGGAAAAGCCGAAAGACACAACAACAACAAAAAACAGTGATATAGTCTGAGTAACTGAATTGATGTGTTGCTGAAATTGTATTAATTTGCAAATGCAGGTGTTGCTTGTTTTTCATCTTGGACTCACTGTTACTGCTTTTCTCAATTTCTTTTTTCTTTTTTCTTTCCTTTTTCAGGCATGTGAAGGTAAGTGCAGCATTTCTCATTTGCAACAGATGCAATGTGATCAGTGCCAATCAGCAAATTATTTTCCTGGTGAGCAACTTCTGTGTTACAATACTTGAAAGTTTGTGTTACATTTTAACGATAATGTTGGTGATGGTCTCACAGACTGTGAGCAAGTGCTGCATGTGGGCTTGATGTTGAGTTGCTCCAATGATGGGATCTACTGGATGCAGTGGAATCTTTTGACATTGACCTAAAAATTCTGTGTAGCCTCAACTATGACTATGAGGTTCTGCCCTGTGATGTGGAAGTTTAACAAGGATTAACTGTCTTCTTTAGGGGGGAATCCACATCAATGTCTGCACTAGCTTTCCGGGACATGTGTTGTCTGGCTTACTCAGTTACCCTGCATGCAGGCACTCCCTTGTCCATAAGTTGCAGTGTCCGCAGTGTGTGTGTGTGTGTGTGTGTGTGTGTGTGTCTGTGTGCAAGTGTTTGCACGTGTGTGTGTGTGTGTGTGTGTGTGTGTGTGTGTGTGCGAGCGTGTGTGTGTGTGTGTGCGTGTGTGTGTGTGCGTGCGTGCGTGCGTGCGTGTGTGTGTGTGTGTGTGTGTGTGTGTGTGTGTGTGTCTGGTAATGCCTTGCTAGTGTGCAGACAGAGACTGACACTGATACCATGTACTGAATATAGGGATCATAATAGTATTGTCCCTGGACTTTTCCATTCCCATATGCTGTTGAATTTCTTCACATTTAAAATTCATGTTTAAGACTGTAGTGATCTCTACCTGACTCTCAGTGGCAGTGATCTGGGCCTGAACTATGCCATGGCACATCTATTGCTGAACAGATAAGGCCTTACTAGTCTCTGGGAATAACTGTTAAAGATGACTTTTGCCTGGCACCCTAGTGTACAGGCATGAAGAATGGATATTGGTAGATCAGAAAAGATTGTGTTTTCATCCTGGGGTTCAGCCTGTCCAAAAGAAACAGCTGTTGAATGACGTGGTATTTCCCCCTGTTATTGTGATGTAATTTCCTCAATATTCTGTTTATATTGGGCTGTATCACTGACTAGTAGCAGTGTAGCTAGGGCAGAGTGAAGGGGACAACTACCCTGGGTGCAAAGTGTTAGTGGGTGTGATTGGCTAAAAGAGGCCATGCTTTAATGCATACCAGCTTTTAAAGCTGAGTGCTGTAGTGCTTTGTGTATCGTCTAAACTGTAGCAGCTGCTTACTGCATTGTAGCAAGCAGTTTGCTACAGTTTAAAAGTAAAAAAAAAATGTTTTTCTTTCTTTTATTTTTTTACTAAAACCATAGAGGTGTAGCACTGTGTGTGTGGTGTAAACTGTAGCACTTGCTTTCCACATTGTGGCAAGTGGTTTGCTATAGATTCAAAGTAAAAAAGAAAATATGTTTTTTAAAAACTAAAACCTGAGTACTGTAGTGCTCTGTGTGGGGTATATATATATTGCTTAAATTATAGCACTAAGTTTTCTAAAGTTTAAAAGAAAAAGAGATTTTTCTTTTTTAACAAAATTTGATGGAGGAGAGTCAGGAGCAGGGCACAGAAACGGGACCTGATTGGCTCCTGTATTTCAGGAGAGTCCAGGTAGCTGATCTCACATTGAAGGACTAGGGCAGGAGGCAGGGGGGTGTATAATCTGGCCACTTTGTGTGTAAGTGCAAAGAGCATGTGTCTGGCCACCTGACTGGTGTGTTGACTGGGCGATATACTGAAGTTATGCAGAAGTCCTTTTCTTTCTTTCTTTCTTTCTTTCTTTCTTTCTTTCTTTCTTTCTTTCTTTCTTTCTTTCCTGTTTCACTTGAAACACATAGCTATTTGAACCAGCTATGATCACTGATGACAGAGTTAATCATCTGCTCTGGGAATGGATCCCCCTTTAGTAGTCTTTACGGCTGTGTAAGGTTGTGATGGTACAGCGGTTAGCGTTGATGCCGCACAGCAAGAGGTTCTCCGATTCGATTCTCGGCTGGAGTGCCTTCTGTGGGAAGTCTGCATGTCCTCCCTGTGGTTGAGTGACATTTAAAGACATGCAGGTAGGTGCGTGCATGAATGAGTGTGCCTTTGTTGAAGGTTGGGTATTGTATTGGTACTGTAAAAATCTACTGCCAATCATAAGGGACTGGAGTTCCACTGTGGCAACCCCTAACTGGGAAAAGCCAAAAGATGTTACTTACTTCTGTTTGTAGTCTTTGTGACTGTGTAGTTCTGTCCTGAGGCTAAGTCATGAATATGACAGTAATGGCATCATTGTTAACAGCCATTCTGCTTTAAACAATAGCCTGCTGTAGTTCACCACAACATGTGATGGTTTCTGGTTTTAACCCTATTAGGAAATACATACTTATTTTAATAATATCCCCATTGATGGGCATATACAATTTAGTACTAAATGCATGATTTATTTACCAACTATGTGCTGTTTGGTGAGGTTGTGTTCTAGCTGATGCTGATGAACTACCTGACGAGGGAACATTTCAATTGCATGTACACAATAACCATTGCATGCATATCTCTCAACTTCGTAGAGCAAGAAATCTGGACAAAGGCTGACATAATGGGGGGATAAACGCCCCAAAATAGGGATATATTTTAAATATTGCTCTTATAAACTTAGACAGTTGATAAAAATAATAACATTTGTCTTAGCATGAATTTTCGGAATAATATGAAGTTGGAAACTCCAATGTATGTTATTATTTAATGACTTTAATCCTCAGGTCATCCCAGTAATTTACCAGGAAACCACAGATTTTATGAGAAACAGGCCAAAAATATAAAATAAAAATCTGGGCATTTTGCGAAAATCTGGACAGTTGAGAGGTGTGATTCCAAGTGCACATGCCATGACATTGCTATTGCTAGTGAAACCTGCCCTACATCTGCACTTGTATGTGAATGTTTTCAGATTTCTGAAATTGCTTGTGTCCACACCAACTCAAATGAATGGTGTACCCTCCTCTCCTGCATTATAGACATTCCTTTGTCAAGAGAATAGGCACCTATCAGGTATTAAAGATTTTAAAGTGAAAGGCCCACCACCAGTGCTGCCATAGCCAATTGCATTCTGCCTAACTATAGTCATTGCAGAGCCCAACATTTCATTAGCTTTTTACTTGCACAATGCCAAGATGCAATTATTTCACCAAATGGCATTTGCCAGCCGCAAAGCAATTGTACACCTTTGCTCCCTCTGCTTCCTTTAACCTTCGTCTTCCATGTTCTAAGTGCATCCAAGAGGGTGTGGATTTCCATGTGGTTAAAATTTCCTGTCCAATGCTTTGCTCCCTTAATAGTTCCCTACACTTCTTTGTGATATCATGTCTTACTCATGTTTTTCAATGGGTAAATGAACTTTAGCAAGTCAAAAAGAAAGGAAGTAGTAATACTCTAATAATTCAGTTTGGCAATGTAGAGTTTCCATTCCATGTTTGCAGTGTGTAAACAATTGTTCACATGGATTGATTTGATAATGTGTACACTGGAATGTAGCCCTTTGAGTGACTGATTGAAGGGTAAGTGAAAGACACTGACAAGTATTATTTGTGTTGCTTTATATCTTAAAATTCAGTATAGTTACCTGCAACTTGGTCCTTACTTTTTCTATTGTCGTATGCTGGAGTCTGCAGTAAACAAGTTAATTAATGTCAAGGTGTGTTACCTAAATAAAATGTTTTTAGTTATGCCAGCACCATGCTCTGCAATACTGTAATACAGTTTCTCTCCTTACCAATAAGTTGGAAACTGATCCTGAAGATTTTACAGTAACATACAGTAGTCACAACCATTGGCTCTCGTTTTGATCCTGACTATATGTATTAAAAAACTATTTGATGCCTCCTCAGTCACTGTGGCTCAGATTCTAGTTCTCTCACTTTTATACTTATCCCTTCATTCTTACTTGAATCTGGCACGTGGGATGTCCTCTCTGAAAGCTCAGGGTCAAGCCCCAAACTGGTGTGAGAAGGAAACCAAAATACTATTTTACCTGTTGCAGTCATCATAGATGCAAAAGTTGGAAGCAGTGGGCATAGGTCCATGGAAAAAATAGATATTTAGATTAAGATGGTAGATGAGCTAACATCCCTAACTGGCATTCCCCAGTCTGATGATCAGTGTATGCACAGGTATCGTGATGTACAGAGGTGAAGGCAGACCAGTGGGCCTATTTAGTGGCACTGGTTAAGGATAGGAGGACAAAGATGTACAGCTAAATATTACATTTCCATTTCTCTTGCAATACTGAAATATGAGGTATATATTGTACAGTTTTATTATAAAAGTATACAGAGCTTTCCAAGAAATGTGTAATTATATGAAGTACATTCTATAGTCTATGTCAGGAACATGGCTACTGCAAAAGCGTACTTTGTTCAGTATATCCCATTAACTTTGAAAATGCTTGCTGACTTCTATTTCATTTTAGTATAGGTTCAAAGACAAATCATGAACTAGGATGGCAAATGCAGTTCAATATGAAACATTTAATATTGTTGTTGCCAGCTGCTATTACTCGTGCTGCATAACCATTATTAACAACTCAATCTGATGAAATTTTAGTCAGAAATACTTATACATGTGTAGAACTAAGAAGGGCCATCACTGTACCTTTCTGTAAGACATGCTGCATGGTTTTGATAATGTACTGGGGATTTCCAGGACTTTTCCCACCTTCTGGTAAAAATACTCTCAGAGGCCCACACAGCTCATGGTGAGGGGGACTCATAAAGACTTACATGTTGTTCATTAATCCCAGTTGCAATGCTTGAGCTCCTGATGAAGCCATATTTTTGCAGCTCTGTCTACTGATGAAAATATTGCAATAACGTAAATATTAGCAATGCAAGCAATGCACAAAATGCACATATTACAATGGGAGCAGTGATTCAGTTCTGATTACCGATAACACTAGATTTTTATTTGTAACCACAGTGATACCTGCAAGACTCTGACCTTCCTGAAATTGACTGACTGCAAAGTAGCCTTAGCAGCAAACTCCTTCGCTAATAACTAGATCAACACCACAGTCTCTCACCCCACCAAAGATATTTGATGTAATAGATGATGTTTACGTGCTGCTGAACTGCAGTACTGTTTGTAACAGTTTGTTTTAGGTTGCAAAGCATTCCTTCTTTTTTCTATTGGCATACATAACATTTCTTTTTGCAGGATGTATACCTTAGTTACTGACTAGGAAGGCAATTAATGTAACTTTCAAATGACCTGTTCTTTAGAAGCTTGCTTACATTTAGGGAGTAACATGTTTCAATTGGTAAAGCATGAATTATGGAGACCAAAAAATGAGGATGGGTTTGCAAACCACAGAATTAACAACTATCTACTTGGCCTACCCACACATGTGGGGAACGTTCATACAAATGTGAGTTGAAAGTGTTAACAGTGGCACTTATTTAAAGTATACTGTGCAGACAGTAATCTCTAGCAACAACCCCTTCTTTTTGACTTATTTCCAAAGCTTCCAGTGAGATTGTAGCCAACCATGCCTGGTACCTGAGAAGGCAAGCAAGATTGGTCCCCCAGTTCCAAAATATGTGAGCAAAAGTATAAAAGAAAAAATCAAATAAAATAAAAAAGTTACATAAAAAGCAAAATGTATATTGTTAATGTTCTATAAATACAGTAAGAAAAAGTTGTCAGGAAATAAAGATGCAATAAAGGTTATGCATGCGACAAATTAAAAATATATGGATTTCAGCACTACCAAGGTGTCACTGAAACCAGCAGAACTGTGTGTACTGCTCTCAGTCATACATTCCAGAAATTCAAATATTCGTCCATGATGAAGGAAATGCACAATCAGAAAGATTTAAACTTTTTCTGTGCAAACAGGCCTCATACTGAACCTGCAGTTATCACTATTTCCTGTTTTAATAATTAATTGCCTGCCATATATCTCATGACTACAACTGTAAAATTCCAGAGGAAAACATTGCTGCTCTCATTTTCTCTGTGAAATAAAGGCATTTGCTATGAAACCTTTATGAGTAATTTTGCTGTGTCCCCCCCGCCCATTTTTTCTTTTTCTTTTTTTTTTTTTTTATGTAGATCCAAGTCAACATCTTCTCAGACAGTGAATGTGCAGGAAAGATCCCCGCCACTTTCTTCCCTTCCAAATACTGCTTCACAGAGTGGGAGTGGTGCCTTCATCCCTGTGGACACCCTGAGGCAAGGCAGCCTGGAAAAGCACCATCCTGAGCTTCGTGGCCTGGTGGAGGCTGCAGTTAGAGGGTGGTGGAGATACAGTGGGGCATCATGAATTTCTTCAGTGGGTGCAAGACTTGCTGTCCCAGTTATGTCTGACCACCCAGCCACAAGAGGCCTCGAAACCCTCACCATCAAGGTCACCCTACCCAGGAACAACGATAAAACTCAAAGAAGGCGTTCACAGCAACTTAGTAACCAAATAGACAGAAATCAGCTTACGCCACCCGCTATGTAGTCTTGGGAACCCAGTAAAAACTTCTCCAATAGTAATAACCAAGGTACTAATAATATTCCACTTCCAACAAACAATAGCGGCAACACTCATAAGTGTAAGCTGATTTCTGTCTATTTGGTTACTACCCAGGAACAACACGGTACAGAAATCTGTGAAGCTGTCCCCACAGGGATGGTACAGGGGAAAAGGTTGTCATCACTATCCTGTTTCTGTCTGTACACAATTTGTATATCCATCTCACCATCCAGTTGTCCACCCAACATAGTATTCCTGTCTGTGTTGTCTGCCTAATATATGTCCTTACTGTTATCCCTTCCCTTACCCTCTCCCCTGTACACTCTGCCAGTCCTACCCAGACTTCACACACACACACACACACACACACACACACACACACACACACACACACACACACACACACACACACACACACACACACACGCATGCACGCACGCACACACACACACACACACACACACGCATGTACGCACGCACACACACACACACACACACACACACACACACACACACACACGCACGCACACACACACACACACACACACACACACACACACACACATATATATATATATATATATATATATATATATATATATATATATATATATATATGCAGTATATGTAAACGTATAAAGATATACATAAATGTATAAATATATAGATAGATAGATATGGATCCCCTTCAGAAGATAGAAAGTTCAAAAGACTGAAAATCAAAATATCTAAAACTCAAAATGCTGAAAATGTAATTTGTCCCTTCTCCATTGTTGTGTGATCTCAGAGCTGGTATATATAATTAGCAAGGGGTGTGGGGGATGAAAGGCGAAGGGGGGCTTGCTCCCACATTAAAAATGTTTTCAATATTTTGAGTTTTAGATATTTTGATTTTCAGTCTTTTGAACTTTTGGTCTTCTGACATAGATAGACCCATATCTAGTAGAATGTTTGTGTTATTTAGATATTCTGATGAAGTTTCTTGAATGAATTGAGTTGAATGTGCTTAATAAAGGAGCTTGGGACCTGTTTCAGGCTTTTAGCCATTACTGTTGTCTGTGTTATTTTTGAACATTAAGTTTTATTTGTTAGTGTCTGGTGGCTTCATATATATATATATATATATATATATATATATATATATGTATAGATACATGTATATATCTATATCTATCTGTATATATATATATATATATATATATATATATATATATGTATGTGTGTGTGTGTGTGTGTGTGTGTGTATATATATATATATATATATATATATGTGTGTGTGTGTGTGTGTGTGTGTGTGTGTGTATTGAAAAAATGGGGCGCTAACCCCCAGAAATATGCATCCTGCCTTCCTTTTGTGTTTTCTTTGTCTGTTCTCTCCTTTTTTTTTGACTGCCCCATCTTCACCCTTTCCTTACATATACAAGACAGAAGAGGTTGTTCCGATAAGGTAACCTTCAGATTGAATTCTGCATTTGTAGATGTTTTAATAAGCTGCTAACCAGTGGTGCTGAACCACAACCATAGGAAGGTCATGGAAAATGTTAGTGCATCTCTGCCTCACAGCTGGCTGATGGAAATATAGGAAAACAGTTATGAATTTACAAACTTGTGCAGCATGTACACAGTACATAGGCCAGTCTCACACGTATTTACTTCCTTCGTATTTCAATGTATACAGATTCAGCTATGTCAGACTGTAGTGGGTATTCCATTGCAGGTGTGAGAACTTGTAAACTTAATGCCACTCATTTGCAGTTTACTTATTTACATACAAGCTTAGTGGCAGTATTTGCACATTCAGCTTTCACATTTCTCAACTCTGGGGCTATGAATACCACCCACATTTTAGTTTTGACACTATTGCCTAATTCTGAGTCACTCCAAAAGGAATACCATCTATTTATAATACTCTGTGAAACACTTATTATGAAATCTATCTGAGCGTTCTGACCCTATTAGCGAAAGAAAGCAATGCACTTCTTTCAAATTACAAGATTCCAGATGAGTTTTATATGTAGAAGTTCAAGGTACTCAAGGGTTAAAAGGTGAAAAAATGAAACAAATTACAAGGTAATATGCTTTTAAATAACACCTGGAAATCATCATTCATAAACACTTAAGGTGATTTTAAGACATCTGTTGATAAAATATATTTTGTTTAAAGAAATTGAAGAATATTTAATTCAGTTTTTCAGAAGCATGATTTAAGTATCAGTGGCAACACATGGACACACAATAAATTTAACACCTTGTTTTTAGACTAACAATCCTCTTAAAGTTAATCTTAGATGTCAGAACAAAATGCGGATCCATACTGCTTGTCCATTCCATCAAAGAGACTTCACTGGATGTTGCTATGGAACACAATGCTATGAAACATTAATCCACAGTGGCTATGAGAATCTTCTTTGCAGCACCTAGCTATAGTCACTTATTTAAATTCTGAGATGATTAAAAGGCAATGGTGTCAAAAAATAACACAGCAACCTTAAATAGGCTATGTGAAAGTGGTTTTGTGCATCTTTAAAATAGTATCTCGGTCTAAAGAAGCTCACATTAGACATATTTTACCATCTCTAACTTAAGCATTGACATTAGTTTATGGGCCAGTTTCACATTATAGTTAGCCAAATGACTGACTGACCTCATAGACGTTTGCAGCCCACACAACTTTCCAACAGTTTTTCAAATCTACTTTAATAACTGTTTATGCATCAGTTCAATGCCAGTGTAAAACTGTTAATTCATATTAGTATAGTTTTGAATTTTACACTTCATAGTGATGGTCAAAGATTTGGTTTAGTCAGATGGTGAGGTGACTACATCCAGGACATTCAGCTAAAATGTTACGTCCTTTCAATGATGTCCATATCACACTATATTTAATTGCAGAGTTCTTGACCATCTGGACATGTTACCGGTTTTGACATTCTTCTTTAACTCAGGCATCGCTCATCTCATTTCACGAAAATAATCTTATCTTTTCCTCCAGTAAAATTGTCTGTTTTTGAAATGTTAAAAAAGTTTTGCTGGTGAGTTCAAAGTGCCTGGGCAGGGTTTGAACCAGTTACTATTTGGATTCATTTCACATTGTTTGTTTGCCATGGCACTCTCGCTTGGAGCATTGAGCAGGTTTCCACCAGTCCCCATTATGACAGTGACAGATGTTGCAGTCGTCCACTTTTACTTCTATACCAGCTGGGATTATTGTAGTCCCTGCAAAGCAGTTTGGACCTAAGGAAGCAAATAAAGAAGAGATAAAAAAAAAAATGTTATTCACAGAATTGCTTTTCTCTTTGTCATTGAAATGTCTGGGTTATACTGTTACTACAATAAACACTTCATGGCAAATTAAAGTGAGATGACTTTCAAACGAAAAGGGCCTTGTTGCCTGTTCAGCCCACAGGATGCTTGTGACAAATCTATAAACCGCAGATGCTGAAAAGCGTGCAACATAATGTAACCTACATTTATTTTTTATAATAACCGCCATTAGGCTATGTTCTGCCTACAATTTGGCATTAAAAGGATGGCTGTCATCCAGTCATGAATAATTATTGTGTACGATACTGGTCTTGGACCAAGGTTCATAAATTCATTAGTCACTGGCATTTGTCAAGAATCCATAGTTCAGTTTAGTTTCCAAATGAAGAACAATGCTGTACAAAAAAATATTTTTTTTTAGATAAAGACTGCTACATTCTGCCTCACATATCTTAAACTAAGGCCCCATTTCTGTTCATCACTGTTTGAAAAGTGTTATGTCTTTCTGGCATTGGAGGAAACAGCATTAAGTTCTTTAACTTGCTAACAATCAAGTGATACCTCCTGGTGTATCTGCAGTTATATCCTACTTGTTCATATTTACTTTAATAATTCCAAAACCATGCTACAAAGCACTAAAATATTGCATCTTAAAGTTTACACAATGGCAAACACAACTGTATTGATATCTGAACTCTGTCTAGTGCAGGAAAAGCTAGATTAATTCTTCATTTAATATTTAGTTATACTGTCATAAATGTGATGTTTTTCTAAATTTCTCAACAACCAAGTAGCACAGACAGAACTTCTTAGCCTCATATGTAAGCTCTGAGATGTATGGAGAAAATGCTGCTGACTGAATGCGGGTAAACTGAGTTTTTGCTGAGACATTGCAAGTTGTTTAAACTTGATAGTTACTGTGACTTATAAAATACAGTTTGATACCTAGAAACTAAAGAATACTGCCACTATGAAAATCGTTTGGGCTGAAGAGTTGGCCATACATACTTCTTTACTAATCCTTATAGTTCCATAGATATGAACATTTGTTTGAAATCTGAGGACATAATTTGATTCTATCAAAAACCTTAGGCTCCACACATTGGAAGCTACAGTGCAAACTTCTGGAGCTCCCCTAGAGGGAATGAATTAATCTATATGTAGTAATTAATAAAAATAAGAGGATCAGATGCAATAGTTAATATGTTTTATTTATGTCCAATGTAAAATGTAAGTGCAGAGGTATTTATTTCACTAAGAGGGTGAATTCCCCAAATGATGGACATCTGTCAGCAACCACCCAAGCCAGTTAGATGACTAAGAAATACATAAAAGACAGTTGTCCATATATGACATTCTCTAACAATACATACTAAATATCTGTGTGTACTCTTTCTGTTGTACCATGTGATATATTCCCTGTAGATAATTTAGAAATGTATCCAGTAACTATCCATCAAACGATGTAATATATTTTTAAACTAGCACATTAGGTTCAGAGGTTCAAAGGTTGTTACTAGGCTAATGACCACTATGGCCCTTGCAAGCCTAGATGCACGCCACAAACCATTTTGTTCCTGAGTATCATTTGTGTTTGTATGGGAGGGGGGCATGTTAATAGGAAGATAACTAGGGATTTGTGTGTGGGGGTGTTAGGTTAATACTTTTCTTATTGACGGTCTCTGTCCATAAGGGACACTGGGGACCAGAAACAAAGGCAAATTTATGATTTCCCATCCAATTCTCAAGGTTTTGTTTGAATAGGATCAGGGATGAACTCTGTTTTAAATGGATACGGAGCTTATTCCTTAGTGTGGGGACACATATCTGAGTATCCAGCTTGTTCAGTTTATGTCAAAAGCATAGTTCAGATCTCTGGATCTAGTGTTTCTGGTGCTGTGTGTTTTGTCCATTTGCAACAAATCCATCAGGGTTGAGTCTGCAGAAGCCCTGTAAGCCAGACAAAGACTGGGTCTCAGCAGACTGTAGGAGAATGAATACAGAGACAAAGCCTATAGGCAATTGCAGTAGGACAGGGTAATCATGCCCTGAAATCTCCTGGTGCAAAACCTTTGTGGGCATTCCATCTGATGCAAGCATTTGGTTAGATATGTACCAAAAGGGACATTGTATTCAATGATAGAACTTATAAGGGCCAAATAGAGTGGTACCATTTCTTCCTTGGACAAGGATGCCATATTTTTACCTATAAGTTGGGTGACATAGAACAATGTTCTTATTATCTTAGCTACATGTTGGTCAAAGGCCAGATTTTTTTTTACATATGTTTTCAGATTCTCTTATTACTGGGTCAACTATTAAGTGCATTTCATTAATGGAGTAATTAAATTGGATTGACAGTTTCTCAAAGATCATTATAATGCATTTTTGGCATTGAGTTTTAAGCCATGGCTTTGACACCAGTCATTTGTCAGTGCTAAATACACTTGCAAAATGTTGATGACTTGGAAGGGATCTGCAATAGCTTCCAATCTGCAGTCATCTGGGAACTTGATGAGCCAGAGTCTTCAAATGTTGTTAACAATGACTTCTGAGAAATTGATGCCAAACAGGAGAGGGCCCAGCAAGCAGCCCTAGGTTACTCCACTGGTGACCAGTCTCCTGGTGGAGGTAGTCTTACCAAACCTGACTTCTTGAGTCCTGTCTGAGAACCAGCCTGGAATCCAGCAAGCTATGTAGGGATTAATGCCTAGCTCAGAGAGGTTGTCAACAATGTCTGAGCTGGGTATTGCATCTAATGCCATAGACATGTCAAGATATGCAGTATGCACTGTTTTGCACTCATCCATTGGCTTAGTGACTTTCTAAAAGAAGTCTACCAGGTTAAGTAGGCACGGCCTTCCCTCAACAGAGCCAAATTAGGATAGGTCCAGTGTCTGTATGTTGTCAATGTCATTGTTTATCATTTCCATGATAATCTCTTCCTTGGGTTTGGTTATTAAGTTTGTTAGACTGATGGGTCCATAGTTCCCAGGGTCAATTGATGGCCTATCCTTCTGGAGGGGAATGATTGTTGTGGTCGTCCATTTACTTTTGATGTAGCCTGTTTTAAGGCTGTATTTGAAGAGTGCCTCATGTTATCCTGATAGGACATGTTTTAGACTGATCAAGAAGCAAACAGATATGTTATTGGGACCCATGGAGGTGGTGGTGTTGGATTTAATGGGTACTGCCAGCACCTGAATCCTGTTAATAGCTTGGTGGAAGTATGCTGGAGAGGATTTCAGGTGGGGGTGAAATTTAAGCTGAATTTATCCACCAGTAGATTAGCTATGGTGCCAATGACCACCACTTCAATGCACTGCTGTGTGTTACCTCTAAGGTTTCGGACATAGCTAAAAATGTCCTTCTAATTGTTCTTAGCCTGGCAGACTATCCTGACCTTGTAGTTAGCCTTAATTAGGCCTCTTTGTTTTTTTGTTTAGTTGTATAAGAAAGCATTTGTCTTTAAGGGAGTTGCTCTTCTTGATTTGTCCATGAGTTTTCTTCTTTTATTTTATACCCTGTTAAGATAAGGATTCCACAATTGGGATTTGTTTTCGCTTTATATCTGATAGGTACAGCAACTTCTATGCAGCCAGTCACATGTTTGTATGAGAGGTCTGTGAGCAATTCTGCATAGGTAGCTATGGAGTTAGGGGGGAAGCATTTTGACAAACTGTCACTTAAATGGATATAGTTTTCCTTTGAATAGCTCCTAACCATTACTGGTTTAGCCGGGCTTTCTGGGTTTATTTTTACTTCAACAAGTACGACAGCTTTGTGATCTGAACCCACTAGTGAGGAAGTGAATGCTCTGCCTTATTGACAAGTACCAGATCCAGTATGTTTGATATATCGGTTGGCATGTGCACTATCTGTTTCAGGGTGTTGGTATTAATAAAGTCCAGGAAGCATTACACCCATGAGACTGAGGCAGTGTTGGACTATTTATTTATTTATTTATTTATTTTATTTGATATTTGTATACTGGGAGAGTCCAAATGAGATACCATCCAATTTTTATCAGAGGTCCGGGGAGAAAATCTCCACATTGACATACTATGGTTGCAGTTAGAGTCATTACAAAGCCTAATACAGAAGAATGACATATTAAATAAGTAAAAGTTCACCCTCAGCAAATGCAGAGTGAACTTATACATATATACTGCAAGTATTTGGAAAGCTATACCAAGCTGAAAAAGAACATTGTCAATAGATAAAGTATTCACAAGTTTCACTTCATAGAGATGATGTTAAACACACTGAGTACACTCTGCAACAGAGATGAACAGATAATATAGCCTTGGAAAAATATATTTGACCTTTGTCTAAAAAATAGATTTTACTAACTCCTTCTCTATGAACATTGTCAAAGTATGAAGGAGGGAGGTATTAGTTCAGCCTGGAGCAGAGCCAGGTTTTATTTTAGGCAGTCATTTAGTAGTAGTTTGAAGTTGGAGAGGTTAGAGGGATAGAATTCCATTTTAAGTGACAAAGTATGAATAGACAGTATAGCCGGAGGATTTGTGGGGTTTATATATGCTGAGAAGATGTTGTTTATTAGATTGAAGTAGTCTATTAGGATGGTAGGAATTGAGAATAGAATTAAAACCAGGGCAGTCATCAACTTTGTGAATAATATTGTGTTTGCAGAGCTGGATCCAGCACTAGGTGACCTAGTCAGTTGACTAGGGCCCACTGGCTTGGAGGGCCCACTGCTCAGGGTTTGCAACAACATTAAATTTGACCAGATAAAAGAAAAAAAAACAAAACTTACATTTCATCTTTAAGGACACACTGTGCATGTGTTGAATGTGGGATTTTTAAATATGGAGAACTGCTGCTAAGCGAGCCAGCCATTCCTTTGGACGAACAAACTACGAGCTTGGAAAAGTATGCGTGTGTACTGTGCCAGTTAGGGATGGCAGGTTGATTAACTTATTCAGTCTCAAACTCTGTACCTTCATTATAGAAGACAAGAGCCTGAGTCCTCTACACCAACTGCCAAACTGTCATCAGAGACAACATTTTTAAGGACTTTTGAGTTTCAGTGCATTTTCAAAGAATGTTGCCTTTCAATGCATTTTTAAAGATTTGTGGAGTTTCAGTGCATTTAGAATGTTGGGTTTCAGTGAATTTTGAAGGAATCCTGCATTAAAGGGCATTTTCAAGGAGTGTTGAGTTTCAGTGCATTTTCAAGGGACATTGATTTCAGTACATTTTCAGTGAGTTCAGTGCATTTTCAAGGAATGCTGAGTTTCAAGGGAAGAGAAGTTCACTATTGCTCATGCTAACTCTGTTTTCAATGTAACCATTTTGTTTAGTAAATGGCTATCATCACTGTTTGTGCTGTAAAATTTGAAAGTAGTGCTAGATGCACAACAGTAGCCTATTTGCCTTTGGTGGAAAGGCTGTGGGTTCTACTCCCATACCACGCTGTTGCAATGTCCTTTAAGGGGAGATGGGTTGTTGCACTCCTGAGTATGTCCTCCTTTGGATGAGATGCATAGTAACTATGAACCTGTTGTCAGTTAGATAGCTATTCCCTGTTGCAATATTACCAGCTTAAATGTTTTTAATGTAACACGTGCAATTTATTCTTCAAAGGCAGCAGACACTGAATTTATACACGAAACAGTGAAATGTAAAGTTCCTTGTCAGCAGCACAGATGTCTACATTCTTCTGAGTAAGGAAGTCTTGAAGGGTGTGGAGTTTTTTGTTTAGGCTCAGAGCATTAGTCAGTAACACCTTAAGGCTGCTTGTAGATTTTTTTCACTATGTTAGTAGTTTTGTCTTTTGGCATTACCTAAAAAGGCTCTAAGGGGATAGATTAAGTTTTAGCCAAAATCTGAAAGCTTAGGGGGGACAGGTGCAGCCCATTCTTGGCAAAGCAATGTGTTTTTTTGACCATGTCCTCTTATGCTAAAAGATTTTGGATTTCCCCTGGAGTGACACCAGAAACTAAGCCACTTATTAAAATCAATAATTTCATGTTTGTACTGTGGCATCATCCTTGGTGAAGGTAGAATGCTGCTGAATGTAAGGCTCAAACCTATTTGTGACGCATATTCCAAGAGATCCATTTTGTTTCTGGTCATTTACACCCACATGGGCTATGATAGAGTCATATTGGTAGCTGGGGCACAGTAACTTGAGTGTGTGCATGATCTTGCAGATCATGACTCCAGATAGGCAACTAACCATTATTTTCTACTTGTCTAACCTGATGAGTGGGATGTCTGTATATCGCACAATGGAGTCCCCGATGACAAGTGTCTTAGATAAAGTATATGCTTGCCTTATGGGCTTTGCTCTTGGGGGACCATTGGCTGTAAATTTACCAGGCAAGATGTCTGGTGTTTATTTTGGTTTGTGCTTTAATGATTGCTGAGGAGCAGTATTGCCATTATGTGGCTTTGGAGGTCTTTGAGATTTGGGAAGATTACTTTTAAGTACCTCATCATAAGTCAATCTGTGTGTGAGGTGAGCAGTGTGTGTGAGGGATGTAGTATGGGTATTCCTGACAACCTCATTTATATGTGAGATTTCTGCCTCCAAGAAAGTTGTTTATTTACATCTGTTGCATACCATGTTATTTTCTTTAATGATTATCTGGTTGTCTGAGAACATGAGACAATTGTTACTTTGCCTAGGCATGCCCAAATCTACCAAGATGACCACAGAGAAATTTGGACATTGCATATCCATGTTATCTAGTCCTGCAATAGGTGAGTTGTTTAAGATTAAGGATTGGGTTTTAACATGGGTCTCCTAGGGTAGTTTCTGTGGTTAAGGACAAGATGTGTTACAGTGCTAGGATAGGGTAGTGCTGTTTGATATGCAAGCTAATTTCTGGGGTTAAGGCAAGATGTTATATAATGTTAGGATATGTTACTGATATTTGATGTACAAGCTAGTCACTCTAAGCTTATTTCTGCACAATGCCCCACTGTTTAAAAGGTTTTGGATCCAATACTAACTTTTTATGGAGATTTCAGTGTCTAGGCATTTGCTACTATATAGGACGCTGCTAACTACTGCTGCTCAGTGGGCAGCTTCCACAAGCTTGCCTAGTTTATAGCCGAGAAAAAAAGCCTGAAAAATCACAACTATGCTCTCTAACCAATAAATAATCATATTTTAATTTCTTAAAGTATTTTCCAACTCAGAGAGACCAGTTAAATACTTTCTGTCATAAGCTGGATGATCCTGGAATTTCTTAATGTAAAAGCACAGCAAAAACAGCTCTTAAGTGCAGATTAAACAACTAGCAAACAACTAAGTCCTTGGCTAATCAGCCCTTCTGCAAGGAGATTAGGTGGCACATAGAACTAGAAAAGCCAACAGAGAAATGACTCTTTTTGCCACAAAATTAAATAAATGCTTTAAAATATGCACAAAAACAGTAGTGACCATTGAGTAAACAATACTACCAAAAGTACCTTCTAAACATATAGAGACATTTTGCATTTATTTGGATAATTATTGCTAAACAACAATATTTAATACAGACCTTTAGCACATGGCATCATTTTATTTGTGGTACATTATTCATACCTCTCCACTGCACAGATTTTCACACAATGGCCAGATTTTTGCCTCATATTTTTGATCTGTTCCTCATAAAGTTGTGGTTTTCTAGTAAATCCTTGTCAGATTATTGAGGGTTGAAGTCAGCAAATAATGATAGAAATTTGAGTTTCAAATACGCTTCAGAAAATTAATGCTAATGCAAAACCTGTTATTCTATCAACTTTCTAAGTTTGTAAGAATAATATTTAAAAGGTGTCTCTACTTTTGGACCTTTGTCCCCCCATTATTTATGGCTTTGTCCAGATTTCTTGCTCTAAGAGGTTAAGAGGTATGTTTCAAATCAAATTAGCCCTTACATTTTGTGAGGGCACATCTTGTAGAGATATACCACTTGTGCACACAGGCATGCAAACACACACACACACACACACATACACACACACACACACACACACACACACACACACACACACACACACACACACACACACACACACACACACACCTATTTACTTATGCAGATATCAGCATCAGTAACATCAGAAGCAAAATGTCCATACACAAAGAATGACACAGCACCACACCTACCCTCAAAGCATAAAAACAAAACAAAACATGTACAACAGAGTTTTGCCTCTCCACATCCCCATGTGCATGGCTGCATCAACTATACCTCACTGCCAGTTAATACAATAACGCCAAGACTGCACATTCCCCGAGGAAGAGACCTATTCCCCAACCCAAGGGATTGTTGATATTGCACACCTGTCAATCATTTATTTTGTTGACCTAAGTCATTTGTGAGTTTTGATCAACTTTTCCACTTATCCACACCCTTGTATACACACACACACACACAAACAAATCAATGCACACACACACACATATATAAATATATGTATATATATATATATATATATATATATATATATATATATATATATATATATATATACACATAGAGAGAGAGAAAGAAAGAAGCAAGGACAAAGAGATAAATTAGCTGGTAAGTATTTAATGAACATTTTCATCTTATTATTGCATGCAATGCCTTCTCATTAACATTTTGTCTTTCTGCTAAGTGCTTTTATCAGTATTACAATGTGGGTTCAAGTTGTTTTTCTCATTTTTTTGCTTGGTTCATGTTGCCTTGTTTAAAGTTTTTTGTTTATTGATCTTTATCATTGTACCTATCCTGTATATTAAAGTAGTTTTCTTTGACTATGCGAATGGCAGTTCAAATTAAATTTTATATATCCATGTCTGATGACACATAACTAAACATATTTTTGTTTATATGGAATAAGCTGAAATTGTGTCCTAGATGTAAGTATTATGGAAACGAGAAACAGTTTTGGGTTAACATTTAAGAAATGGGTGAACTTAAGAAATAGTAAACATATGTAACTAAGAAATTTCAGACTTTTTTCAATACTAATTTTACATTGATTATGTCATCTAGTGATCTGAAATTGTGTCTGGAATCAGTCATATATGAGGTTCTGCTGATTGCATGTTTTTTTATGCTACCCAATTGAAGACTGGTTGCCACAATTAAACAAATATTGTGGTAGGAATTACTGAAAACATGACTACATGACTTAAAAGCTATCTTATAATATGTTCAGCTGTGTTTTTATTTTTCATAAATTTAATAATTGATTTTACATGTGATTAATAGAAACCACTGGTTATGATGCAGAATCACATAGATTAATATCTCACTAATTTCATCGATACATGTTTTAATATGTTAATTTCATTTCTTTCAGAAAATTAATTTGTAAAAAGAAAAAAAAATGTTACATCTGCACAAAGGAGCAGTTTTAATCAAACCCAAATTAAAGGGAAGTCAACACTAATTGTGAATTCTACTGATGGGTGAGGATTGCACAGATGCATTATATAATATTTCTCTTAGTGATTACTGGCAAAAATCGTCTAACTTATCTCACTTTTGCTAGAACTGATATTGTTAAAGAAGGAAATTCTGGTGGAACAATAACCAATGCAGTCCCTATATATGTTTTAAAGTATTGCAGTCACTTACTACAAATCAATTAACTCTTCAGTTTTCAAACAAAACTTGCTTCTACTAAAGCTCTTTTAAAATTTATCACAGACTTGCAAGTACTGGCTATTGCAAACACCATTTGTGCCTTCAAAGTTAATGTTTAAGTGAGAATATATGTCTGCTGTCAGAAGGCAAAGTGTGCAACCTTCAGATAAAAAACTTGTTAAGGCTGAGAACTGAAGATTCTTTGTGATGCAATACCCATTCTACTACCTCATTTTATGGACTTGTAGAATGAAGCTGATTGGAGGGTTGAGCATTCTAAGACTGTGAAGAGGGTTACACATTGGAGAAGATAATATTGTCCAAATGGAATGGTTTTCATATATAGATTAATAGACTAACCAAGCAAACTGTTTTCAGAATCAGTATTTAAATGTACATGGAATGAGGTGTAGGTAAATTAAAATGCTACTACAAATATAGGCAAACCAAAATCAAGTCCAAGTAGTCTACAGCAGATGAATAAAACAATGAATTTTATGACAACATAAAAATACAGATAAGCGCTTTTGCAGTGAGCTTCATCAGATCTAAAATACATTTCTAAATTCCTCATTATAAAACGCAATGACTATTCTGGATAGCCAATCAATTCAAAGTGCATACAGTGACATTAATAGCCATAGTAACTTAGTAAATCAGTTTTAAAGCTACAGACAGTATCTTAAGACAATATGAAAATATATATACTATAAACTAAGTATAAATATTAATAAATAAAAATATATACCATGTGGATTTTATTTCTTTTTAGAGGTCTAGCTCTCAGAGCAGGCTCTATAGATATACTATCATTCAGCCCAGAATGATAATGTGCTCTTAATAAAAAGATCCACTTAAGCTCTGCTTGATGTGTTCTATTTGTAAGGTTTCCCATATTGATGTTCCCATGAATCAATTCTAATACCAAAAATCTAAAAGTATGTTCCATGTCAGTATTAATCATATGTTTTGCTATTGCACTGTAACTCATACCCCTACGTGCACAATAAAGGTAATCACGGATGTGCTCACGTAGGGCGTCTGTTCATCTTGCCTACATAAAATAAGCAGCATTCGTTGCACAATGCTAAATGTACTAAGTCTTTCGAGTTACAGTCAGCTTGTGGTAAATATGAGAACTCCTTGCTATCAATTGGATGTGTAAAAAATCCAGATACATCCATGCAAGTACAAAAGGAACAGCTATTCCATCTTCTCATCCCATAATCAGGTGTAATTCTTCCTAACTGATTAATAGTCTTGGGATAACATAACTTTTGTTTCAGTGACTTTTTATTTTTATAGCCAAACACTGGTCTATCACCAACAAGTCTATGTATGTCCTGGTCTGTACACCATATTGACCAGTGTTTATAAATAATATTTCTAATCTTTTTCTCATCACTGGAATAAGTTAAACCAAAAAGACAGTATTTTTGTTGTCATTGCTGTTCTGATTTGCACCCATATGGTTATCCAGACCGATGAATAAAAATACGGTTTCCCAGTAGTTGTCCTACAAAGTTTAATACTATCATGAATGTTATCAATCTCACTAGCTTGGTAACCTTTAGAAATGAAGTCAGACTTCATTGTCTGAAGTCCCTTCTCAAAATCTTCATTCCTACTATGTAAGCGACTGGTGCGCAGACCTTGACCCATTAGTGTATTTCTAAATATATGTTGTGGGTGCATACTCTTTCGATGTACATAAGTAGGCCTATAACAGTCTTTCCTATATAGATAGGTGTGGAAAGTATAATCTTCACTCATATATAATCTGATATCCAGAAAATTAATGGATGTATTGGAACATGCATAAGAAAACTTAAGAAAAGTGGTACTTGAATTCACCTCATGAACATATTGGTGTAGTTCACTAGTGGTACCTTTTCAATATAGGAAGAGGTCATGGACAAAGCGATGATAAAATAACACGTCTCATGTGTGAGTCTAGTTTATACATGGCCTCCTCTTCCCCATGCCACCATGACCAAATTGACATAGCTATTGGCACAGGAGGTGCCCATTACTGCGCCAGAGGTCTGTAGGTAGTAATGGTCATCAAATGTGAACACATTAAATTCAAGCACCATTTCTAATAATAAACACAAAAAATCTATATGTTTTATATCATATATACCTCTCTTAAGAAGTACCTGCTTAACCATCTGTATTGCTTCAATATTTGGTATACAACTGAAGAGTGAAGTTATGTCTAAAGTAACTAAATAACCTAAACTGCTATCACTTTCCTGACTAGCAAAGTTGTAAAATTCTTGTAAGAAGTGTTTACTATCTGTTAACCCAGAATTACAAGTTGCTAGTTCCGGTTTCAATTTCTTATGGATGCACAAGCCAGTACATTTCTTTGTGCTGGTCCCAAGCCCAGATAAATGGGGAGGGTTGCATCAGGAAGGGCATCCGGCATAAAACTTCACCAAATAATTCATGCGGACACCAGTAAATGTTTACATACTGGATCGGTTGAGGTCCGGGTTAACAACGACCGCCACCAGTACTGTTAACCAACAGGGTACTGGCTACAGTTGACCGAAGGAGGAGAAGAGGCAGAAGGCATGGCCGAAGGCAGGAAGAGAGGAGAAAGGCTAGGACTGTGATAGTGAGGGTCGGAACTTTGAATGTTGGCAGTATGACTGGTATAGTGAGAGAGCTAGCCGATATGATGGACAGAAGAAAGGTTGGTATATTGTGTGTGCAACAGATCAGATGGAAGAGGAGTAAGGCTGGGTGTATCAGAGGTGGGTTCAAATTGTTTTATCATGGTGTGGATGGGAAGAGAAATGGCGTAGGAGTTATCCTGAAGGAACAGCATGCTAAGAGTGTTTTGGAGGTGAAAAGAGTGTCGAATAGAGTGATGTTTATGAAGCTGGAAATTGATGGTGTAATGATGAATGCTGTTAGTGCATATGCTCCACAAGTTGGGTGTGCAATGGATGAGAAAGAAAAATTTTGGAGTGAGTTGGATGAAGTGGTGATGACTGTACCCACGGGTGAGAGAGTGGTGATTGGAGCAGATTTAAATGGGCATGTTGGTGAAGGGAACAGAGGGGTTGAGGAAGTGATGGTTAGGTATGGTGTTAAACAAAGGAATGCAGAAGGTCAGATGGTAGTGGATTTTGTGAAAAGGATGGACATGGCTGTGGTGAATACGTATTTTAACAAGAGGGAGGAGCATAGGGTGACATACAAGAGTGGAGGAAGATGCACACAGGTGGATTATATATTATGTAGAAGGGCCAGTTTGAAGGAGATTAGAGACTGTAAAGTGGTGACTGGGGAAAATGTAGTTAGGCAGCATAGGATGGTGGTTTGTAGGATGACGTTGGTGATGAAGAAGAGGAAGAGGAGTGTGAGGGCAACACCAAGGATCAAATGGTGGAAATTGAAAAAGGGTAATTGTGAGGTGGAGTTCAGAGATGAGTTAAGATAGGCACTGGGTGGCAGTGAAGAGTTACCAAATAGCTGGGTACAGCAGAGCTAGTAAGGGAGACTGCTAGAAAGGTGCTTGGTATGACATCTGGACAGAGGAAGGATGACAAGGAGACATGGTGGTGGAATGAGGAAGTACAGGAGAGTATACAGAGAAAGAGACTGGCAAAGAAGAAGTGGGATTGTCAGAGAGATGAAGAAAGTAGACAGGAGTATAAGGAGATGAGGTGCATGGCAAAGAGAGAGGTGGCGAAGGCTAAGGATAATGAAGGGCGGAGGTGTAGCTATATTTTACAAAACTGAACTACTGGTTACCTTACTAGATACAAAACCACCCTTACAAAACAAGAGTGAAATCTTAATCACCAAACTACAAATTAATACTTATAAATCCATTTATATCATTTGTTGTTATATACCCCCAGGTAACAATATTAATACCCTTGAAAACTTACTGTACTGGCTCTCAAACTCCTTTCCTCAGGAAACTATACTTCTAGATGACTTTAATATCGATTGGAATTCTTGCTTCTCCCAAAAACCCACCTCTCACGTAAACTTCTATGGCTTTATCCAAACCATTACTATCCCCACTCGAATAAACAAAACCAGCTCCAAACAAAGTACCCTAGACTGTATTTTAGTTAATAGCAACCCTATGATTTATACTACAGGCACACTACCTGATAATATCAGTGACCATTTAACCACTTTTATCACCAGACAAAACAGCCCTATCTCCAATAATACTCAAGTTAGAACTACCAGGAACAAAAGCAATTTCAACCAAACTAACTTCCAATTAGAACTCAAAGCTTGTAATTGATCTCCCCTAAAATACTTACCTCTCAACGAAGCAGTCTCATACTTTAACAACAAATTCCTTCAAATCCTCAACCTCCATGCCCCTACTAGATTAATTAAAACCAAAGCAAAGCCTGCTCCTTGGCTAACAAGAGAAACCAAACAAAAAAATGTTACATAGAAATAGAACCTGGGCCAAATGGCGTAGTACTAAAAACCCATCAGACCACCACACCTTTAAACAACTGAGGAATGCAACAAAGAAACTTATATTCCTTAATAAAAAAAATTATTATTGGAATTTGCAACATACCCAACACCAAAACCCCCAGAAATTCTGGTCAAGTATCAATAAACCACTACATCCAGGTAACTCTAAAACACCCACTCCTTCTAACCTCACTCAGAACACGCCTAACCAAATTGCTGATACTTTCAACAAATTTTTCTCAGACACTGTCACCTCTCTTGCTTCAACTATATCTCCACAGTCCACACAAGCACCTTATTCCCTCAACAAAAATCCCCCCTCTTTCAAATTGCAACCAGTTTCAACAGATCTTATCTTTACTCTTCTTACAAAACTCAAACCATGTACCCCTTCAGCTGACCTTCTCCCAGCTGAATACCTACAAATTTCCGCCAAAGTAATTGACCTTCCTGTCTCCATATTAATTCATTGAACCATAACTGAAGGCTTTATTCCAACCCTCTGGAAAGTTTCTCATATCATTCCTCTACATAAGGGCGGTAACTCTTTCGAGTTCTCCAACTTCCATCCCATAGCCTTACTTTCTCCATTAGCTAAAATCTTGGAAAGATGTATACATTGTCAACTACTTGACCATCTTCTCCAAAACAATCTTCTAGCAGACTGCCAAAATGGTTTCAGACCCTATCACAGCACTACTACAGCACTCTTGTCATTCACAGACCATATTAATAAAAATCGGAACAACAACCTGCTGTCCTCAGCGCTATTCTTAGACCTCTCTAAGGCCTTTGATATGGTCAACCATTCCCTCTTACTAAACATCCTCAAATCATTTGCCTTGGACACTCAAGCTATCCAGTGGTTTAATTCCTACTTAGAAAATAGACAACAAGCAGTTCTTTGGGATAATCCCATTTCATCTCTTCTTCCCATCACAACAGGAGTGCCACAAGGCTCAATACTAGGACCTCTCCTCTTTTCTATTTTTATTAACAATCTAAATATGTCACTTCCTCAATCCATATGTATACAATATGCCGATGACTCAATACTGATATGTTCAGCATCCTCCCCAATTAAGCTTCAGACCACTACACAACAAGTCTTCACAGCAGTGGAAAACTGGTTCTTTCAGCATTGCCTCTTACTGAATCCCAAAAAAACTAAATTATTACTTTTTACACCATCACAGAAATCTTCGACCTTTACCTTTGATATAATTTCTAACAATGGCACAATAATATCCCCTGACTCTACTACCAAACTTTTAGGTGTCACAATAGACCATAATCTCAACTTCGATGCCCATATTAACTTAACCATCAAGTCAGTCAATAGAAAACTTGGATCTCTCTGCAGACTCAAACCCTTCCTTACTACCTCAGCCAGAAGGACTATAGCACAAACGGACCTACTCTCTACCCTTCTTTATGCCTCACCTATTTTTACAAACTTATCAAAATCTAATTTCAATAAACTAGCAATATCATATAACAATATTACAAGATTTGCCATAGGAGCCTCTTTTCGAACCCATCATTGCTCAAATCTTAAACAACTAGGCTGGCTAGAATTACAAAATCAAATACGACTACAGCAACTTACCATCACCCACAAAATCTTCTATCAACCTTCTAATACCACAATACTTAGTACCCTTATTTCTCCTTATAAAAATCTATCTTCCTTGAACTCTGCCACAAAGCTACTAGCGGCACCCTATAAATCCAACAATAAAGCTGGGGACTGTTTGTTCTCCAACTGTATTGGACCTATCTGGAACAAGCTTCCAAGTGAACTCACTGCTATTACTTCTTTACCCACTTTCAAGAAGCACCTAAAAACTTTGCTTAACTCTCAATGGCTCTGTCCTTGTACAAACCCTGACTAAACTTTTATTCCCTCTACCATTTTTTCACCCCCTCAAACCTTTTCTAGGTTATTTTAGTATTTTTGTTTGTACCTTCAAGAGGCAGCTAAAAACTGTGCTTAATTCCCAACATCTCTGTCCTGTACCAACCCTGACTAAACTTTCTATTCCCTCAACCTCTTTTCACCCTTAAAAAAAAAAAAAAAAAATTTTTCTTGCATTTTTATTTCAAGTATTGCAAAGTATTTTTCTTGGTAATGCTTATGAATCAGTTTTTTTTTTGTAACACCTTCCTTTTGTATAATATTTCTGATTTGAATGTATAACAACTCTTGATTATATAAACCCATCATTTTGTGGAGCTTTTCTCCCCAGGCCTCTATTGAAAATGGACATATATCCAGCTAGACTAGCCTGGTCAACAAATGTAAAATAAAATAAAATAAAATAATAAAATATGAAGAGTTGTATGAAAGGTTGGACACTAAGGAGGGAGAAAAGGATCTGTACCGATTGACTAGACAGAGGGACCGAGCTAGGAAAGATGTGCAGCAGGTAAAGGTGATAAAGGATAATAAGGGAAACATACTCAATAGTGAGGAGAATGTGTTGAACAGATGGAAGGAGTACTTTGAGGGGCTGATGAATGAAGAGAATGAGAGGGAGAGAAGGTTGGATGATGTGGGGATAGTGAATCATGAAGTACAATGGATTAGCAAGGAGGAAGTAAGGATAGCTATGAAGAGGATGAAGAATGGAAAGGCTGTTGGTCCAGATGACATACCTGTGGAAGCATGGAGGTGTTTAGGTGAAATGGCAGTTGAGTTTTTAACCAAATTGTTTAATGAAATCTTGGAAAGTGAGAGGATGCCTGAGGAATGGGGAAAAAGTGTTTTGGTACCGATTTTTAAGAATAAGGGTGATGTGCAGAGCTGTAGTAACTACAGAGGGATTAAACTGATGAGTCACAGCATGAAATTATGGGAAAGAGTAGTGGAAGCTAGGTTAAGAAGGGACGTGATGATTAGTGATCAGCATTATGGTTTCATTCCGGGAAAGAGCACTACAGATGCGATGTTTGCTCTGAGAGTGTTGATGGAGAAGTACAGAGAAGGTCAGAAGGAGTTGCATTGTATTTTTGTAGACTTAGAGAAAGCATATGACAGGGTGCCTAGAGAGGAGTTGTGGTATTGTATGAGGAAGATGGGAGTGTCAGAGAAGTATGTAAGAGTGGTACAGGATATGTACGAGGGTAGTGTGACAGCAGTGAGGTCTGCGATGGGAGTGACACATGCGTTTAAGGTGGAGGTGGGATTACATCAAGGATCACCTCTGAGCCCTTTCTTATTTGCCATGGTGATGGACAGCTTGACAGACGAGATCAGACAGGAGTCCCCGTGGACTATGATGTTTGCAGATGACATTGTGATCTGTAGTGAGAGTAGGGAACAGGTGGAGTAGACCCTGGAGAGATGGAGATATGCTCTAGACAGAAGAGGAATGAAGGTCAGCAAGACTAAGGCAGAATATATGTGTGTGAATGAGAGGGAGGATAGAGGAATGGTGAGGATGCAAGGAGTAGAGGTGTTGAAGGTGGATGAGTTTAAATACTTGGGATCAACAGTTCAGAGTAATGGTGAGTGTGAAAGAGAGGTGAAGAAGGGAGTACAGGCAGGATGGAGTGGGTGGAGAAGAGTGTCAGGAGTGATTTGTGACAGATGAGTACCAGTAAGAGTGAAAGGGAAGGTTTACAAGAGGATAGTGAGACCAGCTATGTTATATGGGTTGGAGACAGTGGCATTGACAAAAAGGCAGGAGTTAGAGCTGGATGTGGCAGAGTTAAAGATGTTAAGATTTGCACTGGGTGTGACAAGGGTGGACAGGATTAGGAATAATTATATTAGAGGTCAGCCCAGGTTGGAAGGTTTGAAGACAAAGCCAGAGAGGCAAGATTATGTTGGTTTGGACATGTGCTGATGAGGGATGCTGAGCATACTGGGAAAAATATGCTAAGGATGAAGCTACCAGGTAATAGGAAAAGAGGAAGGCTTATGATAAGGTTTATGGATGTGGTGAGAGAGAGACATGCAGGTGGTTGGTGTGACAGAGCAAGATCCAGAGGACAGGAAGAAATGGAAACAGATGATCCGCTGTGGTGACCCCTAACGGGAACAGCTGAAAGAAGATGATGATCAAGGTATATTGAAAGCGGCTCTGTGGCCCACCCTGCTCCTGCCACTATGGGTCAGAAAGGGGGGTTCAAAAGATCTTTGTGGACTTTTGGCAGTTTGGTTTGTCTATATTCATTGTTTGCGTTCCAGTAGTTTACTTTCTTCAGGCATCGTTTGTATATTTTTATTGTTAGAATGCTACTACATTGAACATATTTTGATGAAGATTAAGGACTGAAAAGGTAAATAGGTTCATAGTTTCATAGGCTGGTACTAGGCTATCGGCCCTAGGGCCTATGCAAGCCTAGCCATAACAATTCCCTGGATATTTCTTCCCACAATATTTACTTCTCTGGACCCCTGTCTAGCAGGGCGACTGACATGATACCCGGGGTGAATTTCCTATCTCCCATCCAATCATCAAGGTTCCTTTTGAAGAGGGCCAATGAGGTGCGCTGCTTGACATGTATGGGCAGTCTATTCCAGAGTATGGGGAGTCTCTGCATCAGGAACCTATCCCTCCAGCATGTTTTGTTCATTGTGATGACAAGGTTTAGATCCCTGGAGCATGTGGCTCTGAGGGATTGGGATTTCTTTAAGGGGAGCATGTCCAACAGCTCAGGGTTTGGCATGGCTTTGTATGTTAAGCAGAGATCGCCTTTGAGTAGACGATATGCCACAGAGTATAGCTGGAGTTTTTTTAGACGGTTAGCATATGGCATCTGCTTTAGGCCTGTGATTCTTTTAGTGAGGTATTCCTGTGGCCTTTCCAGCTGTTGCAGATGTCTTGTGAGGTACATACCAAATGGGGCATTATACTCTATAATGGGTTTAATGAGGGATGAGTACAGTGGGACAATGACCTCCTTTTTTCTGAATGAAAAGCCCTTAGTGATGAGGTGTGCCACATAGAAGGATTTCCTGACTGTTGTGGCGATGTGGTTATCAAAAGTGCGACCACTGTCCACCTGTGTCCATAAGTCTCTCATCACACTTTCGATGTTTAGTGTCCTGCCACCTATGTGGTAATTCATGGGTACATGTGTTTTTTCCAAAGGGGATAACTATACATTTCTTGGCATTAAGCTTGAGCCCATGGCTCTGGCACCAGGCATCTGTTTCTGTAAGGCCCTTTTGTAGAATATCCACATCATTTGGGGATTCAATAATGGCTCCCAGTTTGCAGTCATCTGCGAACTTTGTTAGCCAGAGTCCCTTAGTGTTGGCCTGTACTTCCGAGAAGTAGATGCCAAACAAGACTGATCCCAGGACTGAACCCTGAGGTACTTCACTTGTCACTTGTCTGGAGTTGGATTTGGAGTCGGCTACTTTTACAGTCTGGGTTCTGTCAGTAAGCCAGTTGGAAACCCATCGAGTGACATAGGGATTTATGCCCAGCTTAGTAAGTTTATCTATGATTCCAGAGTGGGGGATGGTGTCGAAGGCCTTGGCGAGGTCCATATAGGCTGTGTGGACTGCCTTACCCTCTTCCACAGCTCTGGAGACTGATTCGAAGAAGTCAATCAAATTCAGCTGATTAACCATCTTTTTAAAACTTGCATGCACGCGCACACTCTCACACACACACACACACACACACACACACACACACACACACACACACACACACACACACACACACACACACACACACACACACGCGTATGTACACATGCACCAGAAATATTTGTCTACTCTGAGAATAGTGAACTTTGTGGAAAACTGACTTTCCCTCCAATCACAAGTACACAAAACTTACTTCCTGAATGGCTTGCAAGGTCCGAAAAGCACACAGTAAAGCATCAATGATCAGCACACCAAAAAAGTTATACAATGCTCCTTTTGGTGAACCCAAAAGACCATATGCCTAAATTTTCTGAGCTTTCAAAAGAGGATGTAAGTCCTATTGCTTTATTTAGTGTTTTATAAACGTATGTGTAGGTGATCTCTGTCATTAGAGACACAGTTGTCCTGGAGATCTCCCATCCCTACAAGTGTAATGGCTTCATCTGACTTAGAAACAGAGGCATGTATCTTCACCAACAGATAAATAACACGTGATGGAGGAGGGACATGTTTATAATTCAGCACCTTCCCAATCTCTTGAATAAATTTTCCGTGCATATTAAGCAGTACAAGTTATTATCTTCCTTTAAACATAACCTAGATGACTTGATATTTTTTCACAAATTTACTCTGGGATTGCTCCTGCAGAAAAGAGGTGCAGCCAGAGGGAGGGAGGGTCTTGGAATCTCTATGAATTTGTGAATCAAAATTGCAAATTGTTTAGGATACTGTAAATAATGAGACTCTATGGAAGAGTGTCATATGATGGTCAACAAACCCAATTAAATGTTCAGCATTAGCTTTTAGAATTTGAATTAAGCAGATACTTTTGTCATTGAAGAACTTGGTAAGGATTTTAATTTAATTAAATAAAGAAAGGGGTTAAATCAAATGTGTCACAGGTGATAAAAACAAATTCAAAGATTTATATATGACAGTATGTCAGCAAAGTGAAGAGGATGCTTTAACTGTAAATCATGAACAATGGAGTGAAGTGAAACATGGGGAAGTTAAGAAGGATGAAAGAAAAACAGAGAAGTCTAATATTAAGACAAACAGAAGGGAGGTACATGAAAGCATGGATTCTGTATTCACAAGTGGGGTATAGTAAAGATCATTTGAAACCTGGAAGCATAAAATAAATGGTTTCATAGTTTCGTCTTTGGATTAAAAATGCTGTCGTAAGCAGTTGTCATTTGGAGAAATTTGTAAAATCTAAATGATACAAAAAAGTCATGAAAGATTTGAGTAACAACGATTGATTCAGGATATATGGGAAATTATTAAAAAGGTATTCCTCAGTAAAAGGTACTTCCAGGGTACTATATGTAATGTGACAAAGAGTAATAAAGCTGTTTTGTGAGATAGATGTATAGTGCTAGGAGTAACTGAGCAAGAAGATATACACTTGTTGCAATAACAGTTTTAGCTCTGCATATCTACATTGCACTTTTTGAAATAATAGAATTCCAGTTAGTTTTGAGAATGTGCAACAGATCCATTAAGGCCAGATTATGAAGATGCTTTGAAGGTCAGGTATAGATTACTCATTAACAGTATACAGGTGTCTGAGACTAAGGTTAAGGCTTTGAGTTAGTCTGCAGAGGACATGTTCACTATATCATTTATTCTTTTTGTGAGGAATCTCTGAGGATGCATCAATTATTGCATTTGCCTGGTCAGATACATACTGAAGGGGTCATTATACGCAATACTTTGAGACCTGGATGCCATACCGTTGCTTATAAGTTGCATAACATAGAATGAGTTCCTTACTATATTAGACACATTGTAATCGAAAACCAAGTCACTGTCTACATGTGTCCCCAAATCCTTGACCACTGGGTCTATCCTTATGGGTGTATCATCAATGTAGTAATTTGCAGGGGTGGCTATATTTCTCAAAGACACTGTTATACATTTCTTGGCGTTGAGTTTTAGACAGAGACTCTGGCACCAGTTATTAGTCAGTCCTTCTTGTGTCAATGGGGAATTCTTTGGATGCATGAACTAAGTTAGCCAGATGTCTTTGTCGTTAACACTGACATCAGAGAAGCAGGTGACAATGAGGGATGGCCTCAGCACTGATCCCTGAAGGACCCTGCTAGTCACCCGCTGTTTAGGGGAGGTAGACCCCCCTATTCTGACTTCTTGGATCCTCTCTGTGATCCAGTTGGCTATCTGGTGGATAACATTGGGGTTTATAGAAAATTTCATGAACTTATCTACAATGCCTGAGTGTCAAATACATTGACCTAGAGATTGAGAGATGGGAAAGCATGAAAGCTGGGAAGAACAGATAGAGGCTGTGGGTGGGGGGAGGGGGAGCTAAATAAAAAAAAATAATGCTTTAAGGACAAGGGCATATTATGATGCCCACTGAATCTAATACTGCTTTCTGCATACTTGGTAGTGATTTTAAGGTTTATCACAGAGAAAGTGGGAAAATATAATTAGCGAAACTGTGTATTTTCCCATTATGATAAGAATATATACATGCTGTGAAACTCAGATACAAAGATTAAGAATCAAAGAGAATGTACTCTATTTATTACAAGCAAAGTATGATTCAACATTGCTCCTTAAAATTTTTATTGGAGAAGAAGAGGGGGTTATGATAATCTTGTAGTGAAGATTATAATTACTGACAAATATGTTTAAGTAATAGAAATCTCTTTTGGAATAGTTGATTTGACATTACAGTCTTACAGCTGATAGATTCCCCTCAGTCATTTAGTTGTTAGTCCAGTTGAGGAATTGGGGGGGGGGGTTATAATAGTGTAGCAGTGAAGGTTATAAGTATTGACAAACATATTCAAGTAATATACATTTCTTCCAGAATAGTTGATTTGGTACTGAAATCATACAGATTATAGACTATCTACTGCTTTGCCAGCTATAAAAATATATCTGTGTAATTGTTAAACTAGCTTTTAAAAGGGAATAGATATTAAAGAATATAGCATAGAGAATAGACTAATGTCTAGAAATAAAGCTATCTCTTCTCTTTGAAAAATTAAGCTGGAAAACCAGTAATTAAGTCATTAGAAGTAGAAGAGAATAGAAATGGAGTCAAATTAAAATAGAATATTTAAACTGATAGAAAATCCCTAAAGATTTTTAAAGCTAAAAGCATTACTACACTACAGGGCACATACAAAGGGGAAAAGAAGAAAAGGAAAAGTAATTTATTATATTAAATGACTGTAGACGTTCCTTCATCACTGGTGGTAAGAAATAATGTATTACTTTAAATCAGTGCAGAATTTCCTTTATCAATTAGAAACCTTTGAAATCTCTCTTTTTAAACAAATGAGAAGTGAAAATATGAATTAATGTGACTGACACATCTGGGTAGGTATCTAAGCTTTGGTATATTACTGAGATGTCATTAATACCCAACTGATTTAAAGGCCTCAGTATAGTTTCTTTTTGTACCCCTAGGTCTACTGTATCATAAAAAAATGGAAGAACAAGAAAGTGGAATAATTAAACAGGAACATTCAGAGAAAGCTATGCTTGCCTAACATGCATATCAAAGAGAATAGTTTTATTGTTGACTTGCTGTCAAGAACAAAGAGTATATTGCCAGTTTTCAATAAAAAATGACAGTCTGCAGACATGGAAAAGGCTTATTGTAAGTCTTATGGTCTTGATGTCAACAATATCTAGATGCACTTATTATGCTTAAGAAAATAAAACCCAGCAAAGTAAGGCAGTGCAAGAGAGGGATTTCAACATGAGTAGTCATTCATTGACGAGAGTGAAAAAGAAAACCCCCTTACTTATTCCTTACTCTAACACTAACCTACAAACACTCACACAAACATTCACACCTCCATCCAAAACCCACACTAGCCTTATCTGCATATCTCTGATCTTGCACCTGCCAAACAACTGGCATTCATCAGCAGATCATGATAAAATGGGAACAACATGCAAACTGTCAATAATCTGAGCATTCAGTAAACTGTATGTCACACACACACACACACACACACACACACACACACACACACACACACACGTATGTATATATATATATATATATATATATATATATATATATATATATATATATATACATACATATATACAAGGCTGTCTGTCACAAGGTTGAAGCTTACAATCCTCAATGCATAATCATGGTAACATAATATTGAAGACCAAACACTGTGGACCACAATGTCAAACTTTAGGACTTGCTTCCAATGAAGGACCCATGTTAACACTTGTTCATAGGATCATAGGATCATAGGAAGTTACTAGACTAATAGCCCTAGGGCCCTTACAAGCCTAGCCAAGTTCTACCCTTATTTCCATGATCAGGGCCTATTGCCCCTGTCCAAGAGGGATACAGGTGGAACCCTCAGGGTGAATTTACGGTTACCCATCCAATAATCCAGACTGTGTTTGAAGAGGGCCAATGAGTTGCTCTGTTTGACATGAAGCGGGAGTGTGTTCCAAAGGTGTGGTAACCTCTGTGAGACAAATCTGTCCCTCCAGCAGGTTCTATTAATGTCACATACCAGGTTAAAGTCTTTAGAGCGAGTAATCCATGTGTCATTTGACTTGTGTATATGCAGCATTTCCAATAAAGCAGGGTCAGAGACTACTTTTATACAAGGCAGTGATCGTCTCTGAGTAGTCTGTATGGACCAGAATAAAGTGACAGTGATTTCAGATGATCCACAAGGGACAGATGCTGAAGACCTTGAATTTTCCTTTTGAGGAACCTTTGTGGTCTCTCCAATTGCTGCAGGTGCTTGAAAAGGTACAAACCAAAAGGGTTACTTTACTCAGTTATTGGCCTGATGAGGGAAGAGTACAGGGAGGTTATAACTTCTTTTTTTCTGGAGGCAATGCCCTTACTTATGAGATGAGAAATGCCCTTCTTACCACTGTGGAGACATGGTGATCAAGAGTAAGGTTGCTGTCAACCTGTGTGCCCAGGTCTCTCACCACTGACTGCATGCTTAGGGTGTTGCTATTGATGTGGTAGTTAACCGAAACACCTCTCTTACTGAAAGGGATCATAATACATTTTTTGCATTGAGCATAGTGCCATGACTTTGGTACAAATCATGTGTTTGTGTAAGACCCTCTTGTAGGATGTTGACATAATTTGGAGAGTCTATGACTGGTCTCAGTTTGCGGTCATCAGCAAACTTTGTCAGCCACAGACCTTTAGTTTTTGCTTGTACTTCAGAGAAATAGATGCCAAACAGTAGAGGTCTCAGGACTGATCCCTGTGGAAAACCACTGGTTACAGGTCTGCTGTTGCAGGTGGAGTCCCCTATTTTGACTATATGTGTTCTATCAGTGAGCCAGTTAGTGACCTATCTAATGATATAAGAGTTGATACCTAGCTGGGTGAGTTTGTCAATGATGCCTGAGTGGAGGATAGTGTCAAAAGCCTTGGCTAAGTCTAGGCAGGCTGTATGCACAGATTTCTCCTCGTCCAGGGCCTTGGTGACCTTGGTGACTGTCTTGAAGAAGTCCACCAGGTTTAACAGGCATGATCTCCCTTTGGCAAAACTAAACTGAGTAGGGTCAAGTGTTTGGAAATTACCTATATTTTTGTTGATAAGGTCAATGATGTTTCACTTCATGGCCTTGCAGATAAAATTAATCAGGCTAATAGGTCTATAGCTCCTGGGGTCAGTGGAAGCACCACCTTTGTGCAAGGGAATAATGGTGACTGTTCTCCATTCAGCTGTGATGAAGCCAGTTCTTAGACTGTGATTGAAAAGAGTACCCGATGGTATTGCTAATTCTTGCTGGAGCCCATGAAGGATGCATCCTGGGATATTATCAGGTCCCATAGATGATGTGTTTCTGGCCTTAATGAGGGTATGTATGACCTGCTCTTTAGAGATACAATGTAGGGGACAGGTGGTAGGGATGTCATGGAGTACGTGTGGTGGGGACATGGGAGTGAAGTTTTCATAGAACCTGTCAGCCAACAGGTTAGCTATGTCCACAGTCTCAGGCCTAAATCAGATGCACTATGCTGACCATCTAAAATAAGTCCACCTCTACTCTGTTGCATATCGTTTACTCAGAGCCAATCTCTGCTTAACATACAAGGCCATGTCAAACCCAGAGCTGTTGGACATGCTACACTTAAAGAAATCCCAATCTCTCAGAGACACACGTTCCAGGGATCTAAACTTTGTCATCAGAATGAACAAAATATGCTGGAGGGATAGGTTCCTGACCAAGAGACTCCCCAGACTCTGTCATGTCATGTCAAGCAGAGCACCTCTCTGGGAGGAGTAGTCGAGGAGAAGGGTAGTCTGAATGAAAAGGTCAAAGCTAGAATCAGAGGGGCTGCAGCCAACTGGCATAGAGTATCAGGTGTAGTCTATGACAGAAGAATGCCAAAGAAGCTGAAAAGTAAGGTGTGCAAGACAGTGGTGTGACCAGTACTACTGTATGGTACAAAATCCTGGGCAGTAAAGGCAGAACAGTTGAAGAAGCTAAAGGTAATGGAAATGAAGTGCCTGAGAAAGGTGATAGGATGCACACTGTGGGACAGACGAAGAAATGAGGACATAAGAGCACAAGCCAAAGTAGCTCCATTTGCAGAAAAGATCAAAGAGAACAGATTACGGTGGTTTGGGCACATGTGTAGAAAAGCAAAAGACAATCTGGTGAGGAAGATTTGGGACAGACAGGAAGATGATAAGAGATAGTCCAGAGAGGTATGTCTCATGTTGTTCACACCAATATGGACCATAACGAATTCATAACAGTACCTGTTGTTGAGAGACATGAGTCCATGTGTGATATGGCGGATCCTATCACCTGACAGACAGCTAACTGTGACCTTTTCCTTATCCACCCTGGTGAGAGGGACATCTGTGTGTCTCTTGATGGAATCACCTATGACAAAAATGTTTGGTTTTGTGTTTTGCCTTAAGGGCTTGGCAGGTGAGACACAGGTGTATGAGCTATTATGTGTATTGCCTTCTGCAGAGTATTATGTGTAGAGTGCTTGTGCATGTGTTTGGGAGGTCTCTGGTGTTAAGGTATGTTTCTGTTGAGGGTCTCCATATGTGTAGTTATGTGTGTTTGGGTGGAGTAGGAGGTGTGCATGTTGACAACCCGCTCATTGTCATATGTAGTGAATGGTGTGTGAGAGAGCATGGATTCAAGGTTCTTAATATAGTTGCATCTCACAATAGCTTTTTTGTGTTTTTATCTGATTAGCCTGACGGTTTATCTTTAGAAAAGTCTTTCATCTTGCTGCTATAAAATAATTGTTCTTAGGTTTACACAGGTAGGGATATTCAGTATTGAAGATTATTAGATATTGCGAGATCTAGAGGAAAATAATGTATATGATAAGCATCTCCTAAATCTACACAGTCAAATTGTACCAATGTATAGGTTAGGCAGTGGTGTAAGGAGACTGTTAAATGTGCAAACTTCTGCTCTATGAGTAAATAACTGGCTCTTGGATGGATGGAAACCAAAATAAATCTTCAAATTTGATTTTGGCAATTCCACAGTTTTTAGCTTGACCCAGGACTTGAAAAGTTAGTATATTTGTGCTTAGGAATGAATAAACTCTTGCCTATGACTCCTTTATTTTTTTCATGATTTTTAATTGGTTAAGTGGATTGGTTCAAGCATACTTTTCAGAGACAATCTGGACCAAAATATTATATTTCAAAGAGATTTATAGAGTACTTGATATGTAACAATAAGACATGCAATACACATCACAGTGGAACAGTTAAACTGAAACGGTAATTAATGAAATTACAGTTGTTATAAACATTCAATGGAAATGTGTGAAAGAATGTTTTAAAACAGTGAAATGATAGCCTTTAAAGAATCAGGTAAATTGTTTGTTTTCCTAATATTGCTATATTAGGAAATCAAAAGTAGTATGAATAAGAGTAGAGGAGGGTATCAGAAATTTAGGGAATATGGAATAGTGGACTAGTACACTCAGGTTTTAGTGATTTATTAAAGGATCTTTCAGTTGTGAATTGAGAAGCAAAGTAGTGCTTTTGTTCAGAGGTATGTGATGTTAATGAACAGAAAAGTAAGGTATAGGAAAGCTTGTGATAAGAGAGCAGAAGTCAAGAAATATAATTCTGCAAATTGTTTAAGTAAAGAGGTAGGTACATTTTTGCATTATGGGTAGGGTATGTGTCAAGATTATCATAGTGCAGTGATAAATTCTTGTGTGCAAGGGATTAATAAAGTGACTAATTACTGAAGGCTCATCATAGCATTGTTGTATTCTTTCATTTAAATAGGAATGCTGAGTAACAGAAGACACTAAAGTTTAGAGATGACCACCTTCTTTGTTACTGGCTTTGCTGCTTCAGGAATGATACTGGACTGGATCCTTGCCTCCCACCCAAACAAAATCTCCCACACTGGCACCTTACCAGACTCTATCAGTGATCACTTACCAGCCTTCATCCATAGAGCACCCACTTCTCTCCTCATCTACACCAATACATCCAATTGCGCTGTACCTGCCTAACCTGCTTAATGCATAAATACTTTATAATACACAAAGTTTGTTCTTCCTTACACACTATTGATTAACCCTATGTACTGCCTTCATGCTAATGCTACCTCTATAACACTCTCAGATGCTTTAAACCTCTGTATTAATTTAACCTTGTACTACTGTTCTCAACCACTAAACATGTAAATATGCTTTACATCCTTCTCCAAGCTGCTGTTTAACTTTTGTTTAGTTTTTGCTATTTTGTATGTAAAATTTGCTTAGTTTGTTTCTGGTTCCACTATGTATTGTACTTCATATTATGGAGCTTGTACTATGTATTATTGGAGCTTTTCTCCCTGGGCCTCCACTGAAAACGGGCTCTATGATCCCAGTGGACCTCCCTGGTCATCAAACTGGAAATAACTAAATAAATAAATAAATGATCATAATGATAGTGAGAGGAGGTAGTAGCAAAGGGTTAAAAGGTGGAAAAGTGATACAGAGGTAGAAAAGAAGTCTAGTTTGAGGCTAAATTAATGACCACATTTTAAGTGTAGATCAGAAAATTGATGTTTTATGAAGAAGACACAAATGTCTTATTCAACCATAAAATACATTGGTACAGTTACCTTTCCTCGTGGCTGTCTAAATGCTTAACCTGTCAAATTCTTATTGGCTCAGGAATATGGATAGGAAAGAGACCATTATAGAAGCTGGTAGTGGGTGACAAATTATCTGCTGGTTTACAGTAACTTCTCAGAGGATGCCTGCAAACATTTATGAGAGTGTCCTACATATAAGCACTTCTGCATATTCTCACCTTTAAATGTCTACAAACATTTAAGGTACGAGCCTAGTTCATAGGTCACAGTCCACCACCTGCTGAAAATGTTGCAAACCATTTCCACCTTGTAACCCTGATGAAATGACATTTGGCACCTCTAATATACTCCTACCCATGGCCAATCATATAACACTGACGACTGTTTGCTAGACCCAGGATTTGGAAAATATAAGTCTGAACAAGACCTATATCAGTGTGCCAGTTATGAATATATATCTTACTAATCCCTTATATGTATACCTGCTCTAAAAATGGAAGACTGTCTTTCTAGCTATCCAAAAACATTTTATCCACAATCTGAAATAGTATGCTGCTATTAGGTGTTCTCTTATTATGTCATTTTGTTATGAGTCCCCTTTCAGTGATGACTTACTTTTTGGAGTGCTAATATATTGTTGCAGGAAGTGAACCCACCAGCTGGTCAGCACAGATCAGGGTGGAAAGGTTCTCTTCATTTAAGCATTCTTATCTACATCTGGTATATACTGTGCTATACATGTGAAGGAGCACATGGATTTACTATGTAAACCTTCAAACTGCCTTACCCCAACCTCTGATCCTGCATGCTCAGTGTTTGTGCTATGCAACTGACCTATTCTGTAAGGTCAGCTATATAACCAAAGTAGTTTGTCAAATATTAATCCTTAGCACCCAAACTGAGATTTCAATATCTTGGATCTAGCTTTTACATTAGAATCTTATGGCACAGAAGGGTACATTTATTCTGTGTCAGTTAATTTCTTCTTCTTAATTATTGCCCAATATGGTACAGATTTGAAATTTATGGACAGAAACTGGACAAGGAAACCACAAATGCTGCAAGTCCAACATTGCTGGTATCATGCACCTCAAAGTCCGTTCATTCACCCTGTTAAAAACGTGACTGCAGTTAACGTGAGGTTAATTTATTTTAATCCATTTGAAAATGAAAGCTATTAGTCAAAAAAGTGGCAAACAGAATAGCCTATAAGCAAGACATTAGTTAGTTCTGGTGATATAATTATTATTTCTAATATAAAATAATGCAATGGGCTTTTAAAATAATCCATATTTTTAGACGTGAAAGGAAGTTTCTGTTTGAGAGCAGAAAAAATATATATATAATTGATGCCAGCTCATCTGCAGAGGAACAAAGGCCTGGGTGTAGTGCTGGGAATCTGGGCTCCAGCGATGGTCATAGGTGATACAAAATAGGGATGGTGGAGTTGATCATGAGCGTACAATGTTAAGTTTCACATTCGGGGAAGAGAGTAAGGGGTTTCCTGAGTAGAGGTAGCTCCTTGCACAAGTCAGAAGGCAAATACAAAGCTTTTGAGAGGCTGACCAGGACATAACCACTATGTGCAGGTGATGTTTGCATTCAGAGAAGCAAGAGTGTCATGAATGTGAAGACCAGAAGTGATTGCACTACATCTTTTACCCAGACATATGTGGTGTGTGTGTGTGTGTGTGTGTGTGTGTGTGTGTGTGTGTGTGTGTGTGTGTGTGTGTGTGTGTGTGTGTGTGTGCGTGTGTGCGTGTGTGTGTGCGTGTGTGTGTGTGCGTGTGTGTGTGCGTGTGTGTGTGTGTGTGTGTGTGTGTGTGTGTGTGTGTGTGTGTGTGGAAGGGGGAGGCAGCTAGGCACATACAGAGTGCCCATGATCTATGTACAGCTGGTAAATGTCACCTGATATGTGCCTCTTACCACCTACTTAGGATGAAATGGGCTTACAGGCAGAGTGTCCTAACCTACTAAAAAGGAGATTCCAGACATTAAATTATGTAGGATGGTATGTAAGGCAAGGAAGATCATTCAATGGAGAAAGGAGAACCTGAGGATCTAACTGACTAGGCAATAAAAAGTGCAACAGAATTACCTTGCAAAATAGTTTTGTACAGTTCTTAATAAACTTAATAAAGTTTATACACGCTATATTCAGAGAAACCTTTGTCTTCTCTTTAACTTATTAATTTACTGATAGCACTTCTTCTTGTCAGATTGATGAAATTAGCACTGTTGTTCTGCTTACTGTGGTAGAATCAAGTTTAAATAATGTTGCACTGTTGCACCTTCTTGCTACAGTATTGCTTTCCAGTAGTGGAATTGCTTAAGATAATTCTGCATTATTGCCAGTTACTGATACTGTGCAGATAGGAAAAAAATAACTTATGATCTCAGTTACACATTGTACTTTTTGATCACTGGTGTTATTGCATTTCAGCTTGTTACTGATTTTAATTGATCTTATGGCATTTAAAGCTGCTGCTCTACAGGTACTAGCGTAGACAGTATAAAATTACCTGTCTGATATACATTTATTACTTGGCTGACTGCTGTACTCATACTGGATTGAAACTATTTGCTTTACAGTAACTGCACTTGTAAGTGTTCACTTAAACTATCTGTAGGAACTGTTCTTCAGTTACAGCACCCAAAAACACTGGGCTATACTACCTGAAAGAACTGCTCTTTGGTTACTGCACCCAGATCCCTTGGGTTAGACTACCTGTAAGAACTGCTGTTTGGTTACAGCACACAGATCCCTTGGGTTAGACTACCTGTAAGAACTGCTGTTTGGTTACAGCACACAGATCCCTTGGGTTAGACTACCTGTAAGAACTGCTGTTTGGTTACAGCACACAGATCCCTTGGGTTAGACTACCTGTAAGAACTGCTGTTTGGTTACAGCACACAGATCCCTTGGGTTAGACTACCTGTAAGAACTGCTCTTTGGTTACAGCACACAGATCCCTTGGGTTAGACTACCTGTAAGAACTGCTGTTTGGTTACAGCACACAGATCCCTTGGGTTAGACAACCTGTAAGAACTGCTGTTTGGTTACAGCACACAGATCCCTTGGGTTAGACTACCTGTAAGAACTGCTGTTTGGTTACTGCACACAGATCCCTTGGGTTAGACTACCTGTAAGAACTGCTGTTTGGTTACAGCACACAGATCCCTTGGGTTAGACTACCTGTAAGAACTGCTGTTTGGTTACAGCACACAGATCCCTTGGGTTAGACTACCTGTAAGAACTGCTGTTTGGTTACAGCACACAGATCCCTTGGGTTAGACTACCTGTAAGAACTGCTGTTTGGTTACAGCACACAGATCCCTTGGGTTAGACTACCTGTAAGAACTGCTGTTTGGTTACAGCACACAGATCCCTTTGGGTTAGACTACCTGTAAGAACTGCTGTTTGGTTACAGCACACAGATCCCTTGGGTTAGACTACCTGTAAGAACTGCTGTTTGGTTACAGCACACAGATCCCTTTGGGTTAGACTACCTGTAAGAACTGCTGTTTGGTTACAGCACACAGATCCCTTGGGTTAGACTACCTGTAAGAACTGCTGTTCGGTTACAGCACACAGATCCCTTGGGTTAGACTACCTGTAAGAACTGCTGTTTGGTTACAGCACACAGATCCCTTGGGTTAGACTACCTGTAAGAACTGCTGTTTGGTTACAGCACACAGATCCCTTGGGTTAGACTACCTGTAAGAACTGCTGTTTGGTTACAGCACCCAGATCCCTTGGGTTAGACTACCTGTAAGAACTGCTGTTTGGTTACAGCACACAGATCCCTTGGGTTAGACTACCTGTAAGAACTGCTGTTTGGTTACAGCACACAGATCCCTTGGGTTAGACTACCTGTAAGAACTGCTCTTTGGTTACTGCACACAGATCCCTTGGGTTAGACTACCTGTAAGAACTGCTGTTTGGTTACAGCACACAGATCCCTTGGGTTAGACTACCTGTAAGAACTGCTGTTTGGTTACAGCACACAGATCCCTTGGGTTAGACTACCTGTAAGAACTGCTGTTTGGTTACAGCACACAGATCCCTTGGGTTAGACTACCTGTAAGAACTGCTGTTTGGTTACAGCACACAGATCCCTTGGGTTAGACTACCTGTAAGAACTGCTGTTTGGTTACAGCACACAGATCCCTTGGGTTAGACTACCTGTAAGAACTGCTCTTTGGTTACAGCACACAGATCCCTTGGGTTAGACTACCTGTAAGAACTGCTCTTTGGTTACTGCACACAGATCCCTTGGGTTAGACTACCTGTTGTTCATTGCTGCTACTAGTTAGGCAGAGATGTAGTCTGCTCAGTAAAAGTAAATTAATTTAAATTACTTTGCTTTCACACATTGTCACTTTTACATTTCTTTTTTCACACTTTTAAATACTACTGTAGAGAGAGGTATAGTTAGCTATTTTGTCAGATGGTACAGTATCCCAAGCTTCCATCTTCCTCAAATATAAGAAAAAAATCTCATTATGAGGATCAAGCCAGGTCTATTCTTCTCGAGCTACACTTAACTTAGAGGTTTGTAGCAAAAAAAAAAAAAAAACAAGTCCATTCCCTGATCTGACATTATCTTAGGAGCAAGCCATGTCCTTTCTTCCAAATCTAAGCTCCTCAACTAGATATCGGGTAGAAATATAGCTACTTTTGCAATAGTTGGAAGGCAAACAATCGTTATTTTGCTTTGTACTTAGGAGTTTTCAGTCAGTTTTATTTTCTCTATTGCCAGTGTGAGACAATACATCACACATTAATGTACTGGGTTCTTGTGCAATCATGCTGTACCTAGAGATAAAAACACTTGATTGATAGTGCATTTTAATCCCTTAGAATCAGCAATTATGCTATCCTCTGTGAACTGAAGCATGTATTAATTAAGCTTTGATGTAAATGAAGCTAAAAGTGTGATGTGATTTTTCCTGAATGCACTAACATTCAAAAGGCAGTTTGCAGACAGAATACAATTGCAGATTAAAAGAAAGTGTCTTACTGTATATTTGTCTACCTGTGTTATTTCTGACACGCAAATGACATACTGCATATAGTGAATGCCATACTACATGCAAATAGACTCATGCTACATATAAGAAGCTACTTAAAACTGTATAACCGACAATAGTACTATCATGCACTAAGTTGGCAGACACTCTACAAAAGTACTTAAATCGTATTCCCACATTCTAAAGCCACTACACAAGAACCAGGTTTGAGTTCAAACAGAGGATCCATTCACAGCTAATACATTTTTTAAAATCCTGCGGTACTGAAACAGAAGAAAGTAGAACATAAAAGCAGACTGTGGTACTGAAGAAAGAGGTATCTTTTTGAAAAGAGGTATCTTAAAGTTCCTTTTTTGATGGATGCCAGCTGTGCATCATAATTCACAAATGCAGAAAGTAAGATAAAATGAAAACTACCTTTGTAAAGTCAGCTCTATTTTATTATAGCACTACCTTATAAATAATCAATACCACTTTAAAAGAAGAAAGAAAATATTTTATGAAATTCCACAAGAGAATGTAGCTGCTAATCAAATAAATGCTACAATATTCATGGCAATGAAGTAGAATTATGTTTTGATGATTGATCAATAAAGATATTATTAGTTGGTTGACTATTTACTGTACTTTGATATGCTAGTAAGTCCCACAGTACAAAATTCTTTTTCATGGCAAGCTGAAGGAAATAGCTTCACAAAAAGTATTGTAAGTGAAACTGTGGGCACCTACAGATGCCTGCAGTGATGATATAGACTACAATAAATCCCTTCAAAGATATGGAGAACAAATGCACTTACAAAAGTGATGTTTGGTACAAGTAATCTTTAAGACACACTTCACAGTGCTGTTCTACAGAGGTACATTTTTATATATTTATATATGTACATAAACATACTGTGTGTGTGTGTGTGTGTGTGTGTGTGTGTGTGTGTGTGTGTGTGTGCATGCGCACGCGAGTGCATCTGTGTGTTTCCCTCTCTCTCTCTCGCTATATATATATATATATATATATATATATATATATATATATATATATATATATATATTTATACACATACATACATACATATAAAACCACACACACACACACACACACACACACACACACACACACACACACACACACACACACACACACACACATGTCAAGGCAACAAAAGGGAAAACTAGTTGTACAAGAATGATTGCGCTAGATATTGGCATACAAATTACTAAAATAAGCTGTTGTCAGAACTTCTTATGTAAGATCTGTATAAAGATCACTTTACATTCTTAGAAATAAGAAGAAATGATTCAAGCTAGAATTGCTTGATTAAACCATATTTTGTTAAGTTCAAACAAGAGATTAACATTTTTGGCCTTGTCAGAGATTCGTCAAATCTTAGTTATATATGATGTATAACTTGGATTTGGCAAAACTCTGACAAAGATGAAAGCGTGTATCTCTTGTTTTACATTAATAAACTGTGGTTCAAAATATAAGGACTTTCCTATGACAATGGACACATGTTGGTCAAAAGTTAGATCACTGTAGACATAAGTTCCGAAATCCTGAAAAAGTAGGTCAACTCTTACTTGGCTTATTGTCAATGTGGTAGTTCACCCTGGGGTATATGACTTACCAAAGGACACAATAGCACATTTTTTGGCATTTAATTTCAGTCCATGATTTTAGTACTAGTTATTTATCTGGGATTAATCTTTCCTCTAGGATAGTCAAGTCATTTGGTGATTCAATGACTGCTGCTAGATTGCCATTCCAGAACCATTTAGGTCTCAGCACAGATCAATGTGGAACTCCATGAGTGACCTGTCTCTTTGTAGAGGTAACTTTTCCAGTTTTAACTACCTGTGTCCAATATTTGAGTCTGTTGCCAATCCAGTCAGTGACATAAGAGTTTATTCCCAGTTTATTTAGCTTTTCTACTAAGCCTGAGTGGAGGACTGTTTCAAAAGAGTTGGCCAGGTTGAGGTATGAAATATGTAACATTTTGCCTTCATCCATTGCTGTCATGACTTTTTCAAAAAAGGTTGAGTAAGCATGACCTGTCCTTGATGAGTCCAAACTGAGAAAAATCCAGTGTTTGGAGTTTCCCTATATTGATACTAATTAGTTTAATGGTTTTGCATATGAGCCTCGTCAGATGTATGGGTCTGTAATTGCCTGGGGTTTGTGGAAGGTCCTTTCTTATGTAGGGGAATGACTGCTGTAGCTGTTTTCCATTCACTTGGTACAAAACCTGTACAAAGGCTGAGATTGAACAGTGCTGTTACAGGAGTGGCTAAATCATGCTTCATGCTATTGAAATGCATCCAGGGATATTCTCAGGACCCATCAATGCAGTATTTATTTTTAGAGCTTTTGATAGCACTTTTAGGACTTAGTTTGTGTGACAGCTGGATGTGAGCTAGTGTCAGATATATCTTAATGGACAGATTGAGGGGATGAAGGGTAAAGTTAAAGCTGAATTTATTGGCCAGCAGATTCCTTATATCTTCAGCCACAGTATAGGTAACACTGTTCACAATCAGCTCAGTGCATTGATGCATTGGGCTTTTGAGATTACAAGCATAACTAAAAAGGCCTTCTGACTGCCTTTGACTTGGGTAGCTATTTTAGCTTCAAACTTGACTTTGGTGGATTTTATTAAGCTCCAGAGTTTGTTTATTTCTGTGACAAGGGCTCGAACATTCTTAGAATTACTCTTCTTACTTTTGATCAGAATTCTTTTTCCTATTATTACAAAGCTTGTTGATATTGGGTTCCACCATGTGGGTTTGTTTCTGTGGCTTTCCCTGCACTTGTTCCTCTGGGGTACAGCTGCATCTATGTAGCTGTTTATATGGTGGTGTACATTTCTGCATATTCAGTGGAATTAACTGGGTTTGGTGGGGATATGAAGCTTGCCGATGTTATCACTTAAGAGTAAGCAGTTTATCTTAAAGAACTTTTTAAAGTTATCTTGAGTGGAAGAGATCTCTGGTTTTAATTTTATTTTGAAGGAAATTATTTTGTGGTCAGAACTAACAAGTGATGAAGATACACACATTGATGATGCAAGATACCCACATATTAGTAAGGACAAGATTCAAGATGTTATTCCCCCTGGTGGGTATTCTGACTAATTGTTCTGGGGCATTTGTATTGACCATGTCCAGACATCTTGTTGTTCTTGAGCATTAGTGGTGTGTAGGTTTCACAGTCTATATTGGATAGTTTAGATCACCCAGGAAAATTCTACTAGGTTTAATACTGAGTGATTCTAGTTCCTGTAAGATAGGCAGTTATCAGACTGCAAATGTGGTTATAATGCAACCTGAGAATAAATGTTAGCTTGCAATACAACTCTGGAGGTAATCTGTGTTGTAAAAGGTATTCTGATAAGATGCTGCTGCCTCTTGGCCATAGTCATGACTGAAAATGGCCTATGGGCAACAGCTCTTACCCAGGTAATAAAGCCAAATCCATACATGTATACTAAAACACATACATACACACTTGCATAAATACATAAATAATCTGGCAGAAATTTCTTGTGTAATTCCTTTCCTCATTATGGTTAAGCTTTAGTCAGGAAAATCATATGGCTCACAGCTCATAGCTGTTTTTACTATAAAATGACCATACTGGATAATAGGAAAACGTGTGTGTGTGTGTGTGTGTGTGTGTGTGTGTGTGTGTGTGTGTGTGTGTGTGTGTGTGTGTGTGTGTGTGTGTGTGTGTGTGTGTGTGTGTGTGTGTGTGTGCGTGTCTGTGTGTGTCACTACTTGCATTGAGTGTATGTATTTTAGTATCTGCATCTGTTTTGGTCTATCAGTTTTTGTTAGAATTGCTACATTACTTTAAAATTTATATTCTGTACCTGCAATAACATTTATGTAATAACAGCCTTTTATAACTTATGAATTTCTGTAGGTTCTTTATACACTTATGCATATGTAAGGTGTTCCAAAAATACACCTTTTCAGGCATTGTTTTCTCTTAGTTGTATTGTGCTATATATCCAGAACCAAGCTGTGCGAATTTTGTGATAGCATGCCTTTAGCAGCTAACCAGTAGAAGCTGATTAATAGCCTTATTCCAAATTTAGAACCCTTAGGATTTGTGATTAATGGGATTAGCTTTCCTTCAGCTATATTCTCACTAATATAAGTAATGTATATGCATTTCTAGAGCAGCTGCCAGGCTTGTCCAAGAAACAAGATGGAAGACAGCATGCAGATTGATTAAAGGTCACTGGTAAATCATTCTAAGGCATATCAAGCACAATAAATAAATAAATAAATAAATAAATAAATAGAACAAGAAATCCATTTTATAGCAACAATGAACAAAATAGAATATGAAAAATGTAGAAGTTTGGTATAAAATATTCATATTTTCATTATAGTAGATTTCTAGTTATACATAGAACACAATGGGATATAAATATAAAATAACTTTATAAAATATACTTGGTTATAATTTTATGAATTAAATTCCTCATTCATTTAGAAGTATGCTTTACTATTTTGTTATATTATTATTTAATCATATAAGATATTTAAATCATACCAGAATAAAAATATAGTGTTAAATACTTGGGGAGAGTTTCGCATTATAACAGCAAAATAGATACTAATATGAAATAATGTTCAAATCTACTGTAGAAGGCAAACACTTGGCAAGTGTGATCTCAAAAGATTAATTGGCAAACATAATGCAGGAAGGTAGTCATATAGAAAAGTATGAAGAAAAGTGAAAGGCACTAGAAAAATGGTGCGACTTGCCACTCTAACCATCAGTAGCAAAATGGGTGGGCTACAATAGCGGGTATCTGCTTAAATGCTACAGTACTTCACTATTCATTTTACATCTGACGTGGCCAAGCTCTGAAAGTCTGAATAATGCCAGCTTTCAAAACTAAGGAAAGAACGCTACTCCATGTGCACATTACTTCTCATGCATCATTCTATCAATGGGAAGAACGTCTTTCTAAGTGTTCATGTAGTAGTAAACTGAACAAAGCTGACAGCACTTATCTTCAGTCCACCTATGTTTTAGACATCAGAAGACTGGACTGCACCATTTTTTTCTTTACCAGTGGAATATTTTAAAAAAGTCGGGCTTTCTTTTTACTTTTATCGCTGCTGTCCTGCTTAATATTTTATTTCCACTTTATGAGCTTTCCTAATGATTTTTACCTTTGTTAATGTATTGTATTGCACATGCCATTTTCAGAATTTGCTTACAGTATGGATCATCTTATTAAGACTGACCTCTTTCAGTATTCTGAAACATTTTAAGTTACCCTTGTTCTTTCAAAGGATATATTTATATCTATATAGCATTCATGAACATTTGTTGAGCGAACTACAATGTTTCTCGAAGTACAGTGACTAAACAACATTGATAATTCATTATAGTGTGCAGAGCACTGAAATTATGCTCCGGTATTGGAAAAAAGTCAAACTTGTTAACAACTTCCTTAGTATGAGACTCAATCATAACAGTGCTTAGGGGGAGCATAATAATTGTTAAGTAACCCTCTAATTGCTGTTATACATCACAGTTGTTGTGTCTTTCGGCTTTTCCTGGTTAGGGGTCGCCACAGCGGAACTCCGGTCCACTAATGATTGGTAGTTGATTTTTATGTGCCGAGTTACCAGCCCTGATGCACAACCTTCAACGAAGGTACGCCCATTCATGCATGTCTGCATGCAGAAGACGCTCTAGCTGAGAATTGAACCGGACAGCGTCTTACTGTGAGGCGACAACGCTACCGCAGCACCACCACCACAGTGTCAACTGGAAAACAGCAGCAAAAGAAGATAAAACAAGATTCATTTCTGCCCGCTATCCATGGCTGTCAACTATCCCCAAGTCTATTTTATATTTTTGCTCTGCCCCTTGTAAATTACTTGAATTTCTGATAAATCATTGAGGATTGCAGTCAATCAATAAGGTCAGGCATTTGAGTTTCATAATTTGTATTATTCAAAAATGCATATAGATGCAAAACCTGATGTTTTATTAACCTGTTATATGAATAAAAACATTGAGCTGGATTCACGAAGGCTTGCACGGAGTCTTAGAGTAGAGTAAGACTCCATGCAGCCAACATGTCCGCCGAGTGATCCAGGAACAGCCGGTAGGGGTGTGCAACTGAGCTCTCCAAACTAGTCCTACACGGACAGGGCTGGGATATGCAAATTACTTCAATTGCAGGCGAAAGCTATGCAAATGAGGTAAATTTGCTATCCAGGAAATCCGAACCTGTCAGAGTAGGAGTAGTGTTATTTGCAGAAATGTACTCAGTTGATAACTGAGTACGGTTCTGCAAATAGCAAAATAGAGCCATGTCAGCTGGAAAAAAAGCATGCATTTACAGGAGGAAGCATGCCAATGGCCAAAAATACAGCCATTGGCAACGTAAAGTGATGCAAATTAAAAATAAAATAACTTTTTTTTTATCCCGATCTCCGGGGTTTAACTGTAGCGCAGCACCGCGCAAACATGCTGCGCCCTAAAAAGCAGAAAATTAATAATTAAGATCCACAAATGTGGATTTTATAGCTAAAATGAATTTACAATGCAAGGGAATGGCAGGCTGAAGACAACATGGCCACCGAGTAGAGGTTGCTAAGGGGGGAAGCTCAGTCTAAGAGATGTAATTAAGCATTAGTAGGCAATCCTATGCAAATGAAAGTTAGGATAGTGAATCGCAAGTTTACACAGCAAATGAGCATAGTCAGTGGAGTGTAGGAGTAGGATAAGGGGAGTAACAGAGTAGAAGATAGGTGACATCACGAGGGGGGTATGTATGAAAGGAGTGAAGTTCATTGGAGCAGAGTGTCATGTGTCAGCTTACATTTACATAATAGTGAAAGAGGTGTGTCAACAGGTAGGCCAGGTAAAGTCAAGAAATCAAAGGTGTATGCCGTGGATAACACCAAAGTTTCTTGCTGAGCGTGAATGCACGCGTGTGCGTGCCAGTAAACTCGAGTAAGACAGTGTGTGCGGGTGTAAGCGTGTGTGCGCGCGTGTAGGCTTGAGTAAGCATATGTAAGGCTGTGTAAACAGTTGTAAGCACGTTTGCACTGGTGTGCACGTGTTTTAAAAATAATAAACAAGCTTTAGTCCATGTAAGCATATGTGCGCGTGTGTTAGCTGCTGTGCGCGTGTTTGCGCTTGTGTGTGCTGCGCTCCCCCCCCCCGAGGAAACAGTAAGGAAAAAGGAAGCACACCAAATAGTGGAAGTTACCAGGGAGTACTAGCAGAGCTAGCAGGTGAAAACAATCCGAATCAGGCAATTACCCAGGCAGAACACTAGCCCAGCCCAACCCAGCACTTAAAACTCTACAAACAACAGTCCATTATGTTTCTCTCAAGAGACATTGCAACACTGCAGTAAGCTAATAGAAGTGAAAACTGAAAAGGCTTCACTGAGACAAAAAATGTTAGGGGCTGCCATTGCTGTTATAAGGCGACATATGCAACATGCTGAGGGTGGTGATAATGCAAATGCTGCTGGACAACCCATAGTGAGGAGACAGAAAAGAGTGTACAGGCCCAGGGTTACCTACCAGGGGCTACATGAGCTGGAGATAGTGGAGCGCTATAGAGTGGACAGAGACCTCTTGCAGCAAATAGTTGAGCTGTGCAGGCCACGCCTCACACACAGAACCAACAGAGGGGAACCCATCCCAGTGGAAACTAAGGTATGTGTTGGCCTAAGAATATTAGCAACAGGTACCTTCCAGAGACCAACTGGCGATATGATGGGGATATCACAGGCATCAGCATCCAGGGTTCTGCACCAGTTCCTGGATGCCATGTCAGCACATGTCGGTGATCATGTATATTTCTCCAATTCCCGTGAGGTATTGGCAGCAATATGCGTCTCTTACAGCAAATAGCGGAATACCTTGAGGTAGTGGGTGCAATAGACTGCACGCACATATGCATCAAAGCACCAGCCAGTGAGCGGGGTAGGGTCTACTTCAACCGCAAGGGCTTCACCTCCATCAACTGCCAGGTCATGTGTGATGCCCAGGGCATAATACTGAATGTGTGTGCTGGCTGCCCTGGAAGCTACCATGATTCCCATATCTGGCATCTGACACAGCTGTACCAGACATATGCCAATGGGGACATCCCACATGGTCACCTAGTGGGGGATGCTGGCTATGCACTGGAGCCATGGCTGATGACACCCATCAGAAATGCACACACACCTGAACAGGAACGCCATAATGAGGCACACACACAAACAAGAAATGTAATTGAGCGTGTGTTTGGGCTGCTCAAGTCATGGTTCCAGTGCCTGGACACATCTGAGCCTTGCAGTACTCACCAACTACATGTACCCAAATTGTCATGGTATGTGCTATGCTACATAATATGATCCTGTGAAAACAGCTGCAGCAGGACCAGCATAGGCCTGGGCCAAACAGCCCCCCACCATTGCCAAGGCCATCACAGGCAGAACGTGTGCCCAGTAAGCTTTGGCCTGGCAAAAAGGCAACGCATAGCACATACACTGGCTCAGTAGGAGCTCTGGAAATGATACCTCTCTCTGACCCGCACATATAGTAAAAGGGATGCCTACGTTGACACTACCTGCTTTCAAACATGTATAGGGAGTGTAGTATGTGCATCCGACATAGGCAGCCCTGCATCAACACCTGAGGCATGATTGCCATGTGTTAAGCAATATAGCAGTGCTAAACAGCATTTACCATCATGAAGTCAATGTAAACTAAATCGCACACACCAACTACTACAAATGTGGTCAATGTAGAGTAATATTGGCCAATGTCCAGCAATGATGGTTAATATTGAGCAATGTTGGACAAGCTGGGTCTAGGTAGGGCATAGCTGAACAAAAGCCAACATGCTCATATTTGCTCTACTGGCCTCTAAGCGGTCTGGTCTGCTCAGTATGAAAATATAAGCGGCAATGGGCCTCGAACCCAGGATACTGTGCACTGTAGTTATAGTACTGAACCACTAAACCATGACCGTTGTGCAGTGGTTAGCTTGTATGAAGAAATGTTGATAAGTCTGTGCAAAGTATTTCACGGAAACCCTGCAGGCATAGCATAATCCCTGTCGAGTTATGACACAAAGGTGAGTCCTGCAGTAAGAATAGAACCTGACTTTCAACACACACAGTACAAATGTTAATATTGGACATGTAGACATAGATCAACAAATGTAGTGGACCTCAGGCAGCAACATACTGAAAGGTCACACTGGGCATGCTCAGGCACTTGAATACATGAGACAAATGTCAGGCAACAGAACACTGACAGTCTGAACTGTGCATGCTCACACACTTAGGCCATGTTGGAGTACAGCATTGGGCCACACATAGCAGGCAGTTGCATGTGTTAACCCAGGAACCTCTCACTACCCAGCAATCTACCCTGTGCACACACTTATATGACAACAGACACATATATAATATAGTGGAACCCTGCCATAAGCAAATATGTTCTGCAGATACCTAAGCGTTTCATATAAAGTGTGAAAGCAAAGATGATAAAAACCTGCAAACAGTATCAGCAATAAACATTGTGCATCATGAAAATTATCATAGGTTCAGAGGTTGATACTAGGCTATCTGCCCTAGGGCATGTACAAGTATAGCCAGAGTGTGTTTGGTTTCTGCAACCCAGTCAAATCAGAACACTGTGCCTGTGAAAAGTAGGTCACACAAGATAGCCCATTTACATTCGGTGTATTGTGCCTCTGTCTAGCAGGGACCCAGAAGATATCCCATGGGTAAACATGCGATCACCCATCCACTTGTCAAGATGTCACCTGTAGGTGGTCAGTGGGTGGCTCTGCCTATGCAAAATCGAGACTACACTCCGGAGTGAGAGGAGGCTTTCTGATAATAATCTGTCCCCCCCAGCATGTCCTTTTAACATCAGTGCTGATGTATATGTCCCTGGAGTGTGTAGCATCAAGGGAGTCAGATATCCTGAGGTGGAGCATGTCCAGTAAGTCTGGGTCAGATATTGCCTTCAACTACAGGCACACAACACATCCGTGTAGGTGGTAAGTGACTGAATAGAGCTGGAGTTACTGTATCGGAACTGTGCAGGGCATCTGTGTGAGTCCCTACATCTGCTCGATGAGTAACATTTGCGGCCATTACAGTTGCTGCAGATGTCAGGTAAGGTACATCCCAAATGTGGCTTAGTAACCAAGCATGGTCGTGAAGAGTATAGGGGCACAATGACCACACGTGATCAACATGTGAAACCATGTGGGATATGGTGGGCTATGTAGACGTACTGTCTAACCACTATGGCAATAGGATTGTCAAAGGCGAGAGTACAAACAGGTTGTGTCCCCAAACCCATAACAACTACTACTGTATGTAATGGATTACAACCTATGTGGTAATGTGTGGGCATCTTGTCATCCTCAAAGGGGATAACTATGCAACTAATGGCATGTAGCCATGGGCCATGGCTCAGGCACCAGTCAACCTGTCTCTGTGAGACCCTGTATGAGTATGCATGTGCCAGCAGGAGAGCTGATTATGGCACCCAGTTTGCAGTCATCTGCAAACATGGGCAGCCATATCCCTCCTGTGATAGCCTGTACATCACACAAATATATACTGAACAAGAGAGGTCCCAGGAATGAGCCTTGTGGGATACCATGTGTAACTGGTGTATAGTCAGACATGGCACCTGCAACACTGAGCATGTGGGTGCTATCCCTGATCCAGGTAGCAATCCACCGTGTCAGATATGTGTCGATATTGATGCTGGTGAGCCTATGCATAATGGCCGAGTGTGGTATTGTGTTGAAGGGTTGTGCAAGGTCAAGCAGGCTGTGTGGACAACCGTCCCAACACTGATGGACCTGGTAACTGTTGAAAGAATATGAACAGGTCCAACAGGCAAGATCTGCCCACAACAATGCTGTAATGTATAGGACCCAGTGTATGTAGGTTTCCCATGTCTAAGTGCATGAGTCCCATTACAATACACTCCATAGCTTTGCAGAACAGGCTAGTTAGCCTTTTAGGCCGATATTGTCTGTGGTCTGTTGTGGCAGTATTCAGTGGAGCGGGACCACTATCGCTGTACGCCATTCCATGGGTACATATCCTGCAGTAACTCTTATATCGAACAGTGACGTCCCTCCAATGGCTATCAATGACCTCGGTGTAATTCCGGATGGCACTGGCAAGGTCACGGATGCTGTCATTGATAGCAGTGTAATGGGCCCTCTGCGCCCTTAGTCCCTGTTGGGTGTACCATTCTATACATGCCTGTGCCTGCATTACAGCCCGGAACATACTGGAGGTTGTAATACGTCTGTAGCACGTCTGCCAGGGGCAATACGACCAGTGGTGCTCCCCCGAAAACCCCTGGACATCTGCCTATGTGGTACCATCCCAGTAATCTGGCTATGGCTGCTGTGAGGGGATGCACGTGCCTTAGGTACCACACTCTCCTGGTCAATGCCAACTGTATGCTGTCCCTCAGCTAAGGCCATTGGTAACGAGGGATGTATTGGCAGTATGAGTGTGCGCATAGATGGTGTTGACCGCTGTGTACTGTCGATTGGTGGACCAACGACAGACCCTGTCAGACCTTCCTGTACCACAATACATGTCTCATCATCTCCACTATTAGTGGCATTGACATCAGGTTCCCTGCTGCATTCAGCCAGCCCTAACTCAGCACCTGTGGAAGGAAGACAGGAAACACACTTTACAATCTGTACATGATGTTAGCATACATGCACACATGCACACATGCACACATGCACACATGCACACTTGCACACATGCACACATGCACACATGAACACATGAACACATGCACATATGAACACATGCACACATGCACAGAAATACACTGCTCACCACAGCACATACACACACACACACACACACACCAGCAATCCAATGCATACACAATAGTGGGTGATGGTGGGTGACAGTATCACAAGGCAAACAGTCACCACACACGTGTCAGCATGCAGACTATGTGTTGCTCAACACCATGCAGTGCAAGTGTAGACAGCCCTATCTAATGACATTATACATGGCTTTGATGCATGTGTGTAGTTGTTCAGTGACTGGCTACACCCTGGAACACAATGTGTACATGGACACAACATTGCTGTGCAAGTATTATCTGCTCTGCAATGTCATGTGCACCATCACTCAATGGTATACATACCATGGCTGCATGTGTTATCTGTGTGACACATAGATTACCATGTCTGATGACAGTGTCTATGTCCATAGCACACAATAGTGGGCACAGGTGTAGCAAATGCATGCAATGTACAGAGATGGGATGAGTGGTGCATGTAGACGTGAAGGAATCCCAATGCTTGACATGGACATTGTACAGTGGTTATGGTGAGTGTGGGACATATTGCAGATATGTCGGTGCCAGCCATGACATGGCATGCTACACGACTGCAACATTAAACACCACACATACACAATGTATGTCGTGTGACCTATACACCCAATAGCATTCCAGGACATATATGCGACTCTTTGTACAGATGGCGACTGCTGTGCAAAATATGTATACTGGCATATGTAAGCATACACACAACATGCTATGCATAGTGTGTATAGGTGCATATGTTTGCACAGACAGCACAATGAGGTGCACAGCAAAGACTGATATGTGTAGTACTGTGGTCACTGTAACCGCATGGGGTGTAGTACCATGTGCCATCATCATCATCATCATCATGCATTATGTGGTCACTCATGGCTACTACTGTGTGACAGACCACAGCCTAGCATGCTGTACCTGAACTGCAGTGCTGTGGCTACGTTCACTATTACACGGCCACTTTGTACATGCATGTATGAGATGCCCAATAGGGAGCATTGCCTAACATGACTGTGTTATGTGTTGAAGAGTGTTGCACAGCCCCATGATAGGCCTCTACCCCTGAGGTACATCATGTGTGTGTGGATGACATGTGGGATACTGAAGTGTGACCTTACAGTGGGTGTGTGGTTATGCCATATGTAGCATGACTTTGTGTACTGCATGTGATAAATGTGTTATGTTGTGTACAGGTGTTGCAACTATGCCTACGTACAGGGTTGCCACAACTGTGTGTTATGCTCTGTGTATTGCATGTCATTGATGCAGCTACTGACATTACTGAGCTGTGCAACGTCTCACAGCAAACATGCATGGTATGCATTATGCATAGGTGTGTTACGTGTACATGGCCTATACCTCACCTATGACATGCATATTTCATTACCAACATTGCAGGTATAACACACACACCAGCATGGATCGGCTGCCCTGCCGTCACACCATAGGGACCTACGAGAATATGAGAGAGTTCGTCAGTGGCCACAACTGTGGCATTGCTACAGTGGGTATGCTAAACTGCAGTACAACAACAGTCAACAGTCACAGGTGTAGAGATATTATTCAAACTATCTGTATTGCACAACACTAGGCAGCGGAACTGCTAAACATACAGTACACATCTCACGTAGACATAATCTAACAATACAGTTAACTGTAGTCTACAGATAGGGCATGTAACCTGCTTGCTCCAGGTGGATGTGCTGGGTGGCTCCGGCCTCCATTACAACACATGTCAGAGGTTGATGTAGCTGTTGTCCAGGAGCCACCATGCTTAGGATCAGCTCCTCCACTCTGGTGAGGGGGGGGGGATGAATGGCCACCCCACCACCTGTGGCAAGCTGCTGTCTTTGGATATCAGATGCACCCCGCCGGACTTGTCTAATTAAATCACTGCAGTGACGGCGTACCTGCTCATATGTCCAGTTATGCATGCCTATGTCATTTACCCGACGAACAAGTTCCTGCCACAGTGTAGTCCACTCCTGCTGGTGCTGGCTGCTTCTGGAGAACAGCATTGTGTACTCCTGCAATAGGCTTTGCAGTATCACCTCTTCCTCATCTGCTGTGTACACTGGGTTGCATTGGTGGGCCATCTGGCTGAAAAAGATATGAACAATATGTGTGGGAGTGTCCTGTGGCACACTTTACACCTTTACCCACAGATATCACTTTACTGACATATATACCATCCTATTGTCTGTCAGAGGTTACACACGTTCAATACCACTTATTGGTTCTCAGGCCACAACTAACTAACACTGCCTGGCACACTCTATATAGCACACCACTATACAACAGTACCCAATACACTGTTTGTGACACATTGCACAATCTCAAGACAGGGGTGTATATCACACCAATCCACGAACAGAGATGTCATCCATTGCAATGGATGTAAAGAACAGGTACAGTAGTATCAATCAACCACCCTAGTCATTGATGCCATAGCCCTGCCTAACAGATGTGTACAGTTGTTATTATAGGTGGCATACAGCTGTAACAGAGTATATATGTTGCTGGATACACACGTTTACCCTGTAACACACATATGATTGCAGCCATTGTAGAGCCATAATTACACACACATCAGACAAACATACAACGCACCACTGTATGCCAACACAGATGAGCATTACCTGTGTACCATACGGTACTGTGTGCCACTACTTACACACCCTTATGCCTGCATTCTGTCCTCTGTGCAGACTACAGGAAACACACATGACAGTGTTTCCAAGCAATGTGAACACACACCATACTGTGCTGTTTAGGGCTACAGCTTCAGGTAGTACTACAGTTCATATTGGTGATGGATTCACTAGCAGTACCACTCACTAAGCATACATGTATTGCTTTAGCCTACAATGAGACACCACATTCGTCAACGGAGAACTACGTCACATCATATGCCGTACTACTATGTCTCCCTAACAGTACATTACACATCAGTTGCTGTCCTCACAGCTAGGATAGGCACTACCATGTCAGATAAAACATCACACTAAGCTATCACACCTTTAAAGACCTTGCACACATTCAGCGTTACACTTATTCAACCTCACATAGCAGCTATTGCATTAAGTACATGTGTGAGTGCATAGTGTCATAGGTAGGTAATATGCTATTGGCCCTAGGGCCTACAGCAGCCTAGCCATACGCTACCCTGGCCTTTGACACACATGTACTTTGATTTCACTTGCCCCTGCCAACCAGAACCACAGAGGTGTTTCCTGGGGTGTATTACCAATCTCCCACACAATCATCAGGGGTATTTATAACAACTGCTAAGGAGGAGCCTTGTTTGCTATTGCTATGTGGTCTATTCCGGTGTATGGCATATCTCTGAGATGGGAACTTATCCCTCCAGCATGTGCTGTTTAGTGAGCTGACAAGGTTTAGGGCCCTAGAGCGTATATCCCGGAGGGATTGTGATATGTTGCCATAGTGGTTGTCACCCAGCTATGGGTGTGACATACCTCTGTATGTCCAGCAGATGTCACCTCTGTGTGGCCAGTATGCAATACAGTGTAGTTGTGGTTTTGTGAGTCAGTCTGCATAGGGCATCTGTTTGCAGCCAGTATTACCCTTTGGGAGGTATGTCTGTGGCCTGTTCACCTGGTGTAGTTGTCATGTGAAGTACATACCACACAGGGCATTGTGATGAGTAGAGGGGAGCTCTACCTTATACTTCCATAGATGACACACCTGTTGTCATGACACATACCACACAGACAGATTACAGGTGTAGTGTGGCACTGTCTTCATCAAAGCGGAGGCTACTGTCCACCTGTGTCCCATGTTCCCTTATCACACCTTCACTGTTAGGTAGATCTCTACCTATGTGGTAGTTAATGGGTACACTGTTTTGGGAAGGTGGAATGGCACTTCAGTATCAACACTTGTCTACAGTCCATGCCTTGGTCACCACACACCTGTTGCTGTACATATGACCCCGTGTCTCTCTGTCTCTCTCTCTCTCACTCTATATATATATATATATATATATATATATATATATATATATATATATATATAGGTTCATAGGTTCATAGGTTCATACTAGGCTATCTGCCCTAGGGCATTTATAAGCCTAGCCAGAGTGTGTTTGGCTTTCGCCACCCATTTTAAATTAATTTTGCTATGCCTTTTTTTGAGGTTAGTATACTGTGCCTCTCTCTAACAGTGACACAGAAGTGATAGCCGGGGTAAATATATTATATGCATATCTATGCACATACATGTACACATCCATTGCTGTACACATGGATGTACATATAGGCACATGTACAGTCCACCTTTCATGGTGGGGATATCACATATGCAACAGTTGTGGGATGTACAGGTATGTGATTAAATTGCACAGTATTGTGCAGAATGCATGTGGGTGTCCTCAGTCCTTGTAGCATTAGCAGGCCTCACTGGCTGTAACACAGCAGATTGGACAAATCTGTCCCACAGCATTTAACCACCACATGACATATATCAACACTACCATAGCTGGCCTTAGGCATAGGCCAACTGGGCGGCCGCCTAGGGCGCCGCTCTAGCAGGGGTGCTTTTTCACTGTTTATGTGGTGTAGTAAGACAAGGATGGGGGCACCAGGAAGTGTGGTAGGGGGCACCGTGGAGCCCTTTTGCCTAGGGCACCAGTTGACTTAAGGCCGCTCCTGAGCACTGCATGCTGTTTTCTAGGCCACACACTATGACCTACATGGATATATGCACATATCAACCTTCACTGACAGATATCTGTCCACCCTTCACTAACAGTTGCAGTATGTCCCTTGTCCTATGCTCATGTGCAGATACAGATAGATACATACTGCTGCCACACATGGATGATTTGCAGTGTGTAGAGTACTCTTCAGGAACATCTACTACATGCCAACACATACATGTGAGTTACATACCTTACCTTTGTATTTCCCTGCTCCGTGTGTTACGGTTTTGTAGTTTTTTTTTTATTGGTGGTTTGTTTTGGGTTTTCACCCTTTATTTAACTTTCTGTCTCAGTTTCTCACTCTGTTCTGTCTCTGTCTCAGTCTGTGTCTGTGTCCGTGTCTCTCCCTCTCTCTCACTCTCTATCTCACACCACCTGCAATGATATAATTGTATGTGTGGAAGGCACGTACAGCCTGCTTTTCTAGGTATCTACACTTGTGCATGTGACAGCCTCTGCACCAATTGCTGCCCACCATCCAGTAATTGCATGCAGCCTGCTGTTTGGTGATTGCATTACTCACTGTGATTGCAGCCCACTGCTATAATATGCTAGGTTAGGTAGGCGTAGCCCTTTCAGCTTTCCAAGGTGGGGCCCATGCTTGTTTGCTCTGGACACTGCTGTGTCAGTCTGAAGGTCGGTATATGTCTCTTATCTGATGCTAGGGTTGTAGCCAGTTATATGCATGTTGTACTCAAACCTGAATGTTGATGCTTCCAGTACACACATCTCAGTGTAGACATGTATGCACCCCTCCAAATGCTAACACAGAATACATGGGAGTATGTACCTTTTTCTCACTTACACAATTAACTGCCATACAAATGTGGTTATTGCACTGTATTCCTGTAGCACATGCAGTGTTTGTGAACTGCTATACTGTAATTATTACATTACTCACTTCTGCACAGTTTGTGGTTTGTTTTTGTTGACATTAGCACAGGCTGCTCAACACAACTGGACATATTTCAGTACTGAGTATGCCTACCTACACCCTGGGTTTTGCCTGAATACACAGGTGTGTTGTACCTTTGGGTAGGGGTGCATAACTGCAAAGAGCATTTTTTATCATGTGAGGTTTATCTTGCTGAACATACAGAGTTGCTGTGTACCTGTTAGTCTATCAAAGCAAGTAGTCGGTCTGTGTAGCTCACACCTGTGGACAGATCCGGATGGTAGCTAAAGGTTAGCCTAGTATACTTTGTCTGTGCACCACACCAGTCTTTTCAGCAGTGGCACCCTGGCATTGTCACAGTTGTTTACTAGCAGTACATGGCTACATCCTGTGATATTTCTGTGTTGTACTCCTACATGCTTGTAGACCAATGTTAGCTGTGCCCCACTGAATCACTCCAAAAAGTACGTACTGTAGGCAGACAACTGTGGAATCACACGTAGTGCATAATGTCAATAGGTGAGAGTAGACACTGCATGCATGTCAGAAAAGGTGTACTTATACATATGCTCTGATTCCCAAGAAAGTCTCAACTGCAATATGTCAGTAATATATTGCAAGTGTATCTCACTTATACGTACCTTTCACTGAGGCCGTTCAAATATATACCTGAGAGTATGTGAGGTCTGGCAGAGGCAGGAACACACAGGCATATCAGCATTACTGCTGTTATACACTCTGCAAATAGCTTTGGAAGAAATTCCACAAGCATTGAGGTGTGGAATTGCATGGTTTATGCACATACAGTAGGGTGTAGAAAAAACATCGGTTAACATCTTATAATTACCTTTTCATCTACACTACATTCCTAGTGACTGCAAGTGTATATCCCCTACATGTATTATTACACTTGCCACCATACATTAGGTTGTGAAATGGATTTGGCTAGTTCAATATATGCCTGACCTATATCTGACATACTAACTGTCCAGGATGCAGATGTTACTGCTACATATTTCTTGATTGCATTTATATTTCTTTATCTATATATCTGGGATGTTTTCACATGACTGCACATTTTCACTTCGATTTGTACAGAACCCTGCATTTCTTGACACACACTCACATTTCTGGGGAAAAATAACATGCTACACGTGTGCCAGATTTACTTATTCATGCCAGCCAGAAACTGACTGTTGTGGACTGTATGTATGTTTCACAGCTACTAGCACTTCCATCACCCACTTTATATGGGACTGCACAACTCTGGGTTGCCAGCACCTTTTCAAACAGTACTGTTTGTATAATGCAAGGGTACAACAACATTTCAAACTCTGTGACACAGACACACTCTGGGTTTTAGACCTTTATTAATGACATTACACACTTTTCCACAGGCTCACTCATTTATTTGTATTATCGGTGTATATGGCAGACATGTTCAAGACATATTATACCTTTATTAATTGGTTAGAACACTCTTTTTTCAGGCTCACTCACTTATTTTATATGATAGTGCCTGCAGATATATTATTCCAGACATATGTTACCTTTCTTAATGGGTTACTACACTCTTTTTCTGCCTCTCTGATGTTTTTATCTGACAGTATACGCAGAGAACTTATTCAGGCAATTTTATGGCTGTATTATTGGACTACAACACTTTCTTTCATGCTCTCTCCCATATTTTATATAACAATACATGCAGAATAATCACTAACCTGCCTGGTGGTGCAGTCTTAGCAGCCTATAAGCATAGGCTTGCTGATTCGCAGCACGGTCACCTGCAGCTGTAAAGTAAATGAAGGGATATTGAGACATACCTATCCGTTATACATACTCCATTATCAATTCTTACATACTGCATTCCATGGCTACATACTCAGTTGAGGGGCATCCCGCATCCCACAGGCCTCCTGTATCCATTGGTTCAGGCGGTCCTGCTTCCGTCTCTTCAGGTCTGCATGGTGGTGACAGACCTGCTCACCAGTCCGAGGAACGCCTGTGGCACTGGTGAGGTCACGAGCTAACCAGTTCCAAGCCTCTGCCTTGTACTCCATCCCTTGGAACTGGCCCTGCAGGAGTCTTGACTCATGATGGTGGACAAGGAGCCAAACCATGTATTCCGACTCCTCGATGCCCCAATGTTGCACTCGGAAGCATGTTCTCTCTCCGACACCAGACATTCTAACTGCAGATGTGAGCTACAATCAGTTATGGCATGTATTCCCGCCTGTGGGGCTTCAATATGCCGCATTTCTCACACTTTTTTGTGACTGGCCATTTTGTAAAATTCTCGGCTGACTGCAGACCTGCTTAGTAATGGTTAAACTACCATTAGTAAGTATAGGAATGTTAACAGTGCTGTTTCCCCTATGTTGTCATGGCTTAGTGGTTCTGTACTTTGCTTCTTATGTGCAGAGTCCTGGGTTCGAACCTTGTAATTCATTTTATTTTCATACTGTCCAGACAGGCTAGGGGGTGTGGCTGCATTTAAGCAACTTTGCTCTACGTTGCTCCTCGGTGCCCTACGGTGCCCTGGTTGGCGCGGCGCGCACGTCCGCACAAACACATTGCGCTGGATAAAGCACTATTAAATTATGGGCAACTCTATTGTGCTGGGTAAAGTGCTATTGAACTATGGGCAACTCTATTGTGCTGGGTAAAGCGCTATTGAACTATGGTCACCTCTATTGTACTGGGTGAAGCGCTGCTTAACTGCAGGCAATTGTATATTGGGATCCTTCAAAATATTTATTTTGTTCACTGATACATTGGCCATTTCACTGCTTTTTAGTTATGTTTAAATATATTTATTAGGTATTATTCCATATACTGATTTAAAAAATAAATACGAAAGGGAGTGGTGGGACTTGAACCATGAATGCCTCTTCTTTGTGCGAATGCTCTACCATTACGCTATTGCTATTTGGTGTGATTTGCATAAACAGTCTTTCTTATGCTCTTCCATGTCAGAATTGCTAACTGTAGCTAAGCAATGGGCACACCCGTGCACACACGTGCAAATATGGGCAGCTATTTTGGGAATTTAAAAAAAAATTAATGTTATGCATTTTAGAACTGTGATGGGGATTTACAATATCAGACAGTGAGGTGTTAGGTGCAGGGACATTTGAGCGGACTCGCTCTTGTTTATTTGCTTTTATTTTAAACACTTGCAGGGGCGTGGACGTTTAGACTGCTTGGCAGTCAGACACGCCCCCTGCTTTCTTACACGGTCCGTATAAGAGTTACGGTTGAGTCAGCGTGCCCTCATGCATATTCATGGCATGCTGATGTCATACCATTCAACTGCAGCCTCCAAGTAAGACTTATTAAGTCTTATACGGAGGATTTGTGAATCCGGGGGATTATTTAAAACCTGATATCCAAAGAAAATCACTCCCCACCAGGTAAACGCTCCTTGTGCCAACCACAATCCAAATAAAATGAACCACATATAAGGCACAGTAGCGATGCAAGGCAGGCAATATGTAGAGGATCCAGTACGCGCACAAACAAAATATCCACTGAAACAATGTTAAAACACCAGTTTATTGTAGCACAAAACGAACTTGGTAAGCGCTTTCACCGGAATAGGCTTCTTCAGACCTTACAAATCAGTCCTCTACACTCTTAATATACAAGAGCATACAAAAAGGTGCCAAAAAAGCATGATTCAATCTTTAAAGGTACATCACATTCATCACAATGCCAAAATCACACTAAATCAAAACCAACCTACGAGAACAATCAAAAATAATATAATAATATGTAGTACATAAAAAATGTAGTACATATAAAAAATATATATATATATATATATATATATATATATATATATATATATATATATATATATATATATATATATATATATATATATATATATATATATATATGTGTGTGTGTGTAGTAAATATGAAAATATAAAAACGTCTAATATGATACAATGTGCTTATTTCAGTTTCCTGGATCTCAAGAAGGGTCTCAAGGGTACCTTCTCATTAAGTCCAGGAAACACATCCGCCCTGAGCCTAACAATCCACCTGGACTCTGCACTTTCTGTCCTACCCCTCACATCACTCCCCCTAAAACTGCTATGCATGATATCTAGCACTTTGAAACAAAACATGTGTGTTTGATCAGTAGATAAAACATGTTTGGAGAGGGCATTGACAGTGGAACAAACCCTGATCTGGTAAGGATGTTCCCTAATCCTGTCCCTCAGCCTCCTGTCTGTCTTACCCACATAAAATGCAGTGCAGGTACTACAGGAGGCTAGATAGACCACATGGGAAGAATTACAATCAGCAAACACTCTGACCTCATAGCTATTACCATACATGGAGTGGTAAAAACTAACATCTGTATCAATGTTGGAGCAGTGATTTCAATGGCCCCATGGTACTGTGCCAACCCTCTCATCAACATTACCACCCAGTTTAGGATAGCACAACATTTTCTTCAAATTCAGTCTAGTCTTATAAACAAAACATGGAGAGGCACCCACATCTCTTACATCCAGATCAATCGTCAACACACCCCAATGTGACCTAATCACATCCTTCAAACTCCCCACATCCTTCATATAATAAAGTGGTACTCTGAAACCACCATCTTTCTCCTTCCTAGTGCATGTATTACTCTGACCATCACCACCTAATGATCCATTGCACCTTCTGAAAAATATGGTGTAGCATCACTGTCCCTCAGAACAGAGAGTCCCTCTAACCCCTTCTCTATGTTAAAACTCTGATACTCTCTATCCCTAAATCTCTGACACAAATCCCTAATACCATCTTCAAAACCTACCTGACTAGGGTTGTACTGAGAGGTCCTGTAAACCTGGCCTCTCACTATGTTACCAAACATATAACCCGGATGCATACTATGCCTATGAAGAAAGGCATTATGCTGGCAAGTCTTCCTATAAACACCTGTATTCAAAAGGCCACATTCCAACCTCTGAATATAAACATCAAGGAAAGCAATCCAAGTCTCAGAGACCTCATAACTAAACTTCAAGAATTGTGTCAAACAATTAACCCTCTCTGTAAACATGAGTAGCTCATCCTTAGAGCCTCTCCAGATAAAAAAACACATCATCAACAAAATGCCTATAAAACATGACATACCTCATAAACCCCTCTAAATTGAACAAAAACTCAGTCTCCCATGCAGCCGTGAAAAGGTTGGCATAGCTATTGGCACAAGAAGTGCCCATAGATGGCCAGGAGGCTGAGGGGCAGGATTAGGGAACATTTGTTCCACTGTCAATGCCCTCTCCAAACATATTTTATCTACTGATCACACACACATGTTTTGTTTCAAAGTGCTAGATGTCATGTATAGTAGTTTTAGGGTGGGGTGATGTGAGGGGTAGGATGGAAAGTGCAGAGTCCAGGTGGATTGTTAGGCTCAGGGTAGATGTGTTTCCTGGACTTAATGAGAAGGTACCCTTGAGACCCTCCTTGAGATCCAGGAAACTGAAATAAGCGCATTTTATCATATTAGAAATGTTTTTATATTTTTATATTTACTACACATATATATATTTTTATATGTGCTACATTTTTACATGTACTACATATTATTATATTATTTTTGATTGTTCTTGTAGGTTGGTTTTGATTTAGTGTGATTTTAGCATTTTGATGAATGTGATGTACCTTTAAAGATTGATTAATGCTTTTTTGGCACCTTTTTGTATGCTATTGTATATTAAGAGTGTAGAGGACTGATTTGTAAGGTCTGAAGAAGCTTATTCAGGTAAAAGCGCTTACCAAGTTCATTTTGTGTTACAATAAATCAGTGTTTTAACATTGTTTCAGTGGATATTTTGTTTGTGCAAGTACTGGATCCTCTACATATTGCCTGCCTTACATCGCTACTGTGCCTTATATGTGTTTTGTATTATTTAAAACCTGTTCTAGATTTAAGACCTTTGTCTCACCATTATGTTTGGATTTGTTTGCAGTTTGTAAGTAAATAAGCTGACAGGTATGCTGCTGTCTGTTTGGCAGTGCTAGGTGTTTTCAAAGCTAGTAAAATACTTTATGCTTCTACACTTATTTTCCCATAACTTGTAGTATATGGAGCAGATAAAGCTCCATCATCTACATACAATTCTGATTGTCTCACCAAACATACCCTTTTATTATCTGTTCTTGACATGGATGCCTTGATTCAACTCTTGAGCTTCACTCTTGGCATACATTTTTTGGCATCTTTGTCTCAAGCACATAAGCCATTTATGAATGGTTATCCAGTCATAATCCTGTATATTATAAATGTGTTATACTCAACTCAACTGGAGTTTTATATATTCATGAACAAAACAACTCCAAGAAACTTAAACCACTCCACCTGTGGCTGTTACAGCAACAATACTTCTTAAGAAGGATGTCCTTTATTGTATGAAGGATTTGGTTGTTAATATTGTAAAAATGCAGAATAGCACATTTGTTAGTACAGAATGATGTCATATTTTTCATCATGAGTAGTCAAATAATGAGGTAGTAATGCAATATGTATTTTTCTACTAAATTATTAACTGTTTCAACTTATTTGCAGTCCTCTACAAATCCAAAAACCCACATTTTTGGGAAACCAATACTCATTTCTGTAAGACTGAAGTATCTTATAAAAAGAAAAATAAGTACATTTCACACATTAATATGAAAGGTGACTTCACTATAGCGGTATAATTTATCTTTAATAGCTATATTTCTTTTTTTTAATGTGCTAGATTTTCAGTTTAACTTCATATGATTACATGGTCTTAATGGAAGTGGAATCATGAATTTGCCACACTGAAAAGTAAAACATGCAACCCTCACCCCAGAAAAAATATATATTTTTCTGGAAGGTGGCCAGCTTCCTGCAGACAAACTCCATGTGAGAAGTTGTGCCACTCACAGCCCCTCATTTTAGACATGCCAACAGTGCAGGGGCAGCTCGTGCTATTGGATTGCAGGACTGCAGCCCTCCCAGCTGTAAAACAAAAAAAAAATTAACAAAAATATAAAATAAAATAACAAAAAGAAAATAATAAAACTTTAAAAAGCAACTGTGAGTCCCAGAACATTGCACATGTGCACTTGCGGCAAGGGCTTGCCTACTGCATGGGTTTTAGCTTACTGCAGGAATGGACAGTTTAGTGATGATGGACTGCTACATGGTGGTGGGTAGAGAATAAGGCTTGAACCCTGTACCTTGGGCCGAAATGGCAAGAGCCTGAATTCCCTACCCACCATCATTTGTAAAAAAAAAATGCAGATTTTTGCCTCATATTTGTTCTGTTCCTCATAAAATCTGTGGTTTCTGTATTTTTGTTTTTCAACACAGCCAGTTTTACAGTGGTGCAGTGGTAGCATTGTTGCCTAACAGGTTGTCTGGTTTGATTCTTGGCTGGGATGCCTTCTATGTGGAGTCTGCATGTCCTCCTTGTGTTTGTGTGAGTTTGCTCTGCTGTCCTCTCATCTTACAAAGACATGTGTTTGGAGTGTTTCTTCCTCTGCAAAAATTGGCTTTTATTTCACATCAGACTTTCCTGGTTAACAAACCTTAAATAAATAAAAATGACAAGCACTGGAATTTCAGACTTCATATTCTTCAGAAAGTACATGGTAACACAAAACCCATTATTATAGCAAGTTTCTAAGTTTATAAGATGGATATTTGAAATTTGTCCCTATTTTTGGGACTGTATTCCCCCATTATTGGCTTTGTCCAGGTTTTTTGTGCCAAGGTTGAGAGCTATGGTGATAACTGAACTCACTGAATATGTTTGGGGGCTGCATTCTCGCATTACTGGCTCTGTCTGTGTGTTTTTGCTAAGAGGTTGACAGCTATGGTAAGAACTGAATTCACTGAATATGTTTGGGGGCTGTATTCCCCCATTATTGGTTTTGTTCAGGTGTTTTGTGGTAAGATGTTGACAGCTGTGGTGAGAACTGAATTCATTGAATGTAGCCATTTAAGTTTCACTCTTCCTCTTTCATAAAATAGATGATTGATTTGGCATAGTGGTATGTTGCTCTGACTGTTTTGCACAGAGTCCTGGGTTCAATGTTTGGCAATGAAATGTATGGTGGTAACATAGCATTTTATTCTAGCAACTTTCCAACATTATACAAGCAATGTTTAAAATGTGTCCCTGTTTTTTGGTCTTTTGCCCCCCCCCCTAAATTTTGGCTTTTTCCAGATTTCTTGTGCTGCAAAGTTCAGAGATACAGCTGAGTGTCAAGTAGATTTTACAAGATGCTGAGAGCTGCAGGGGAACAAAAGTTTAGTGATGCTTATGCTGAGTCTGATTGCATTGTTAATAGCACAACAGGTAATGTACTTGCTTTTGATGCAGAAGGCTGTGTGTTCTACTCCTGCAGTAGGTAGATGCATTGCTGAAACTGTACTGTATTGTAAAGGGGGTGGATGCTGCAGTCCTTTTTGGTGAAGATACCTAGTAACTCTGAACCTGTTATCAGTTTGCCATCCATTCCCTATTGCAATATTACTGGCTTATCATTTTTAATGAAACATAGGCAATTTATTCCTCAAGGGCAACAGACACTATTTGTAGATGAAACAATGAAATATAAAAGTTGTTTGCTAGCAGCAACCTCTTCATTAGTTACAGATTTCTTTAATGTGGAATTATTTAGATGACTTTTATTTCTTCAGGGATTGTGCATATTTACTGATACTGGTGGACTGTAGAAGTTTGAGTAGACTTTTATGATAGAAATGTTCTGAATTGGGCAGTTGTGTCGTTATTGGTGCATGCATTTTTTTCATTGTTTACTGGAAAAATGTTCTGAATTGGGCAGTTTTGTCATTATTGGTGCATGCATTTTGTATCATTGTTTACTGGAAAAATGTTCAAAACAAATTTAAAACGCCCTCTACAACTGTACTATATTGTACAAGGAATATAATTTAATAAAATCAGAAAGGTGTATCAAAGACCACGTGTATGTTTCTTGTGCAAGGGGCCTATAATTTGAAAACAGCCCAAAGTTAATCTTTATCTGTTACTGGCAAAATGTATTTTCTTTGAATGTGGGTTTCAATGCTTTTTCAATGAATATGAGTTTCAAGGGCAGATAAGTTTTAATGCCAAGTCTGTTTTCATTGTGAGATTGCATTGCTTTATTTAGCAGATGTCTTAGTGTTTGTGCTGTAAAATGCAAAATAAAACTTTGAAATGAAGGCCAAATCATCGTAGAAGTAAATCAGTATGCACATTAGTGTTTATGGTAAATGGGGTGAAATAGCCAAGTAATGGTTCATTGGAATAGCGAAGGGGGGAGGCTCCATTCGACCATGATTTTGTGAGGGGGAAGGGCGGCAAACTCAGACAGCCCTGGCTGAACTATATCTCTCAACTGTCCAGATTTTCACAGAATGAATAGATTTTTGCTTCTTATTTTTGGTTTGTTCCTCATTAAATGTGTGGTTTTCTGGCAAATAATTTAGGACTTGAGTCACTAAATAATGACAGACACTGAGTTTCAGACTTCATAACCTTCAGAAAAATGCATGCTAAAGCAAGACCTGTTATTCTATCAACTGTCTCAGTTTATACAACAATTTTTTGTACTGTTTATAAGTATATTTGGCCTTGTCCAGATTTCCTGCATTAACAGGTTGAAAGGTATGTGCAAATAAATTGCTTTAAAAATTAGGCATATCCAAACCTCTCAACTGTCCCCAATTTTGGCTCAAAATGCTGCTCTTCCCCTAATAATCCCACCACAAAATGGCAATTTTGGAAGAAAACATGGAGGGTTTAAAATTAAGAAATAACTAATAATCAGAGTTGTAGATTACTTTTATTTCAGAAATGCATGTAGATTATTTTATTTTGTCAGCTGCTCAAGTTAGCAGTACTAATATTAAGTGTCCCTTCTTTGACAGGTTCCCAGCTGTATTGTGTGGCTATTTTAGATTTTTGCATCACATTTTTGGTCCATTTTTCATAAAATTGTGCTTTTTGGCAAATTAGTAGCAAATCATTAAAGACTGAAGTTAGAAAATAATGACAGACATTTGTGTTTCAGATTTCATACCCTTCAAAAATTCATACTCTATTACCTTTCTAAGTTTATAAGAGCAATATTTAAAATTGCCCTTATTTTTGGTCCTTGTCCCACTTCTATGTATGGCTTTGTCCAGATTTCTTGCTCTGAGGTTGAGAGGTATGACAAATGTGTCAGGGCCATCAGAGTCAGCCAGAGACATTTCAAATTGTGACATACTTGTTGCACCCCACTGCCCCATGTAGTTTGACTCTGGATGTGTCCAAGCAAGGCAAGGAGCAGTTATGCAGTGTAAATGTGCAGAGTATCCCCCCATCCAAGGTAGACACAAGTACTACTTTTATTCTGTCCTTGATTTTGCAGAAAGTTCTGATTTGTCATATTTTTATACTGTTGATTTATGCTTATTATTACTCAGAAAGTGCCTGTTGCTCTGTGTTTAAGTAGCAATGCTTTAATGACCATCAGGTAAGCTTGTCTGAGATTGTAAGATGCAAGTAAGCTTTAATAAGCATACTGTTAAATAATTGCCAACAGTGAAAGCCTTTCTGTTGCCATGCAGAGAATACTTGCATAACTAGATAATGTATAAGCCATGGGTACTAAAATGCATATTTGTATTTGTAGACAGTATTTGTAATAAAGGACAGGATTACATTATTTTAAGAAGCTCATTACATTTGTTGGAGACTTGCAGTCATCTTTGCAGGCTTTACCTGTAAACCAAACAGAATGCCAATCTATCGTGTGTGGTCCATTACCTGTGCTATAATCCTTTAAGCAATGTATCTTGAGCTTGTTTCTTGTTTGCTTTTCATTTTTTACTTTGATCATGTTTTCCCCATGAAACAAGTAGATAGTTGTTGTCAGGCAGCAGGTCTTTTTTGGATAAGAAACATTTTTACAAGTGGGGTATCACAGAGATTGTTACTTTCAGCATGTTACTTGGTATTTTAATAAAGCTGCAAGGAGAAGTGGTTTGAGTTGAGTGCTGCTTGTTTTTCTTGTGCTTGATTTTGACTGGCATTCCAGTAATGTATTTAAAAAGTAATTTATTTTTTCATGCCTCACAGCCTTTTTGTTTCCATCTAGATATTAAGTAAGCTGTCATGCAGCTAATGCATTGAAATATTCTTTTACACTTCACATTGTCTTGATTGGACTCTCATAATGACGGTTTGGCACCCAGGACAGCGTATTTAAAGTTCCAGTTTTTGTGGTTTTGAGCATAGCTCCTCCCCTTTCTAGTTGATCACACCCTTCCTGTTGGCCCCACCCATTCAGCTGTCTCCTGCAGCCCCCCTTTGATTTGAACTCACCAACCGCCACTGCAACAGTGACATCTCACAGCAACAGAAATCGGAGCAATAAGTAGTGTCCAAAACTGATCGTTTCCATTCTTCCATACTTTAGTGACCTTAGCAGAACCCAGGTTACAAACATAAAACAGAACTCAGTAGCAGAATTGGAACTATATACCCCCACTTAAAAAAAAAAAAAAAAAAACAGACACAGCTATAAGATGCAGTTATCCCAAAACAAGATATGTGGAATATTACCATTTGCAGGGTGACAACACAATGAACAGAATAGAAACAAGTAACCTGAGTACTCCCAGATATACACCAGATAAAAAGTGTAGCAACACAGACATCCACACACACACACACACACACACACACACACACACACACACACACACACACACACACACACACACACACACACATGCGCACACACACACAAACACACTCATATATCTACGCACCACACACACACACGCACAAACATATAAACAATAACATGTGCAGTGTCATTTCCTGTACAAACATTAGTGTTATTGCAGTTATGAAGTGGTATGACTTTTTTTTTGTTTTGCAGTCATGTTTTTTTTTTTTTTTGGTGTGGGGCTTCTTTTTAAAAGTGTAAGGAACATATTTTACATACCCTGATGTCCTCTATAAAACATATCTATTCAGAGTGACACACACACACAGCCACACACAAGCAGTAATATGTGCAGTGTCATTTCCTGCATAGCTATTAGTGTTATTGCAACTAGGAAGTTGTTTGGCTTTATTTGCTTGCAGTCATGTTCAGGAAGGCTTCTTTTTGGATGAGTAGGAAACATGTTTTACATATCCTAATGGTTTCTATAAAAACAAATCTATTTATAAAAAGAAAGACAGACATACAAACACATAAACAAACATAGCTATATATAGACACATATCTGTCCATCTATGTATCTGTATATCTTTATACACACACACACACACACACACACACACACACACACACACACACACACACACACACACACACACACACACATGCTCACCCCCACACACACTAACATATGTATTTCAGTTGTAATATACCAATATGGTGCTGCCTAGCAGATATAAACAATTCTTTTAATAGCATTTAGCTTAGACACAGATCTTCAGCAAACAGCTTAAAGCAATATAAATAAAGAGAACTTTAATTTGATCATAAGTTGATTAGTTGACAAGACAAAACAAACGCATATGCAACTACCAATTACTATAGTCCATTGAAACATGCACTACAGGACCACTTAATATGAATTTAAACTATGAACATCGACATCCATTTAACTGAAACAATGTTATTGTCATTTCAAAAGATTGATCACTAAGAATGTCAACTGTTTCTTATGTGCTATAGATGGTAGGTAGAGAGACTAAAACCTATTGTCATTCACAGAAAAATACATTTTTTCAGCTTTTATTTTATAGTATATCATTGCTGCTGCAATATTTACGTATGCTCCGGCAATGATTCCATTCTTTTAACTCGTGTTTCCCAGTGTGATGTATAAGTTTTTTATTTTTGAATTTTGAATTTTTTTAATTTTAAACTTTAATTTTTTTTTTTCAATAATAATTCATTTTTCTTTTTTTTCTAAATGTTAATACAATACTACAACCTATTTACAATATATACATGAATGCTTCCAACAGTTACATAGAGTCATTATACATAACTATACACTTCTAAATAGATATTACAGAGGAAAAAAAAAAAAAAAGGAATAGAAATCTAGTATCAGTATAAGACTTATCTATAGACAACTCCATAGTTAGTCTGTACTTCCCGGAGAAAAGTGGAATGGAACCTTAAGCTAAGACAATGTTAAAAATTTGCTCCCATATTTTTGTATTATTTACACTTTTCTTATGATCACTAATTAATAATTTATGTGCTAAGATATGTTTTATCGCTACAATCTTGAAATTTTCCCATGAAGTCTGGGATGGGTTCAACCAATTTGTAGCTATATATAGCTTCATTAACAAAAAGATATTTACGAGTATGATCCTTTGGGATCTATCCAAATTAGTTGGTGGAATATGCAGAATCATAAACTCCCAAGAAAGTGTAGACTGTTGATATCCCATTTTGTGTAGGTGCAATTTCAAAGAATTCCAGAGTTTAAAAATACATTTACAACTCCAGAACATGTGTAAAAGGTCAGCCGTTTGATCTATACAATATGGGCATTTGGGTGAGTTTTTTGAGTTAAATTTATGTAAAGTCAGACGCGTATAATAATGCATTATTAAATATCATCAACTGAGTAAATAATAACTTTTGAAGGGACACTGATTTTAAGGTTAAGTTAATTGCTCTCATTATTTTACTATCCTCAATCGTTAACAATTTCTCCTTCCAGTATTTCGATAAAAGTATTTGGTTATTGTATTTCACCTCTTTCATCAAACTATATGACGCTGTTATATATTTACATTCCTGTGTTAAGGTTTGCCATAAGTTTAGGCAAATGTTTAAATCTTCTTCTTTAATTTTGAAATTCCTATTACTAAAATAGCTTATTGATAAGTCCTTTAACTGTCTTATTATAATTAAATACGAGTTAGGGAGATCCATCTCTCTTAGTATGTTATATATTGAGATACCTAGAAAGGGATATAAATCAAGTATGGTTAAATTACTTATAAGTGGGAATTTCTTAAGGTCTATCAACTGATTACTAATTTTCAAATTCGGATTTTTGTGAAATGGTTGAAAAATCATCATATATTGTAAAAGATTTAGTGAGTTAAACAGACTTTGTACTGATATTATATATATTTTGATGTGCTCCATCAAAGCGTACATTTTAAGGGTATCTTTGTTTAAAAAAGGTAATGCCTTACAATTAATACCCAGACCAGCAACATGTTTATGATTTAGAATCAACCACTTAGGAGCCCATTTTGAATTGATCCTATCAAAGTTAACTACTCTTAGAATTCTATTAGCGTTTATTATTAAATAATATGTTTCAAAATTCGGTAGTTCCAACCCCCCCCCCCTATTTTTCGGAGTCATCAGTTTGTCATAAGATATCCTAACTTTTCTAGGTTCCCATACAAATCTAGCTAATTCTGTATGAAGTTGTTTGAAGAATTTCCTGGAAATTTGAACTTGAGTAGCTCTAAAGGTATATTGTATTCTGGGAAGTATGTTCATTTTAATAATTGAGGTCTTTGCCATTATTGGTAATTTCAGATTATCCCATCTTTTTAAATCAGATACTATCTGTTCCCAAATTAACTTAACATTATTTACGTAAAAGTCTCTATTATCTGTTGAAAAAACAACCCCTAAATATTTTATTTTTTCTTCGGATTTTACCTGCCCTACCAATGGTAAAAGCGAGAAGGGTATAGGCGTCTTTAATGGGAATACCTTGTTTTTTTTTAAATTTATTTTGTAATTAGATATTTTTGCAAAGTCTTCCACAGCTTTTAATATTTTCTTAATATCTGAAACAGGTGTTGTGCAATAAATATTCAAATCGTCCGCAAAAGCAGCCATGGAAATCTTCGTACCATAAATTATTGGAGCATTGTGATAAATATTTTGTTTGATATGTAGAAATAATGGTTCTAAATATAAATTGAATAATATAGGAGATAACGGACATCCTTGGCGGGTACCATTCTTAATTTGAATTCTTTTTGAGAGATTCCTATTAATAACTAGATTTGTATAAGGATTATTATATAGTTTTTTTAAAGTTAAAATGAATTCTTGCGGTATATTAAAACATGCTAAAATATCAAACAAACATTCTAAGTTCACTCTATCAAACGCTTTTTGTGCATCAATTATGAGTGCATATGCATTACAGTTCCTGTGAGTGGCATAAGAAATCAGTGTATGAAGTGATAACGTATTATCTGTAGTTTGTCTGCCATTTATAAATCCGGCTTGTTCATCTGATATTATCAGGTTAATTACCTTCTTCAATCTATTAGCCAAAATCGATGTCATAATTTTCATATCTATATTTAAAAGTGAAATAGGTCTATAATTATCCGGGTTATGTAAATCAGTATTCTCTTTCGGTATAAGAATAGTTTTCGAAGCATTAAAGTGTGGGTCAGTAATTTCATTGTTAGTTATATAATTAAATACCTGTGGAAGTATTTTCCCCAATATATCACTAAAAGTTTTATAGAATTCTGTGGTCAAACCATCCAGTCCCGGAGCTTTATATGGCTTCAACTTGTTAATTGCATCAGTTATCTCCTCTGAAGAAATTGGTTTAATTAAGTTCATATGAAGCTCATCACCAATCTTCGGAAAGATAATTTTCTGCAGAAAATCATTATTACTCTTATTTATATTTACTTCCTGTTGTTCACCATATACTTGTGAAAATATTAGTTCAAATACCTTCATGATATCTTCAGTATTGGTATATGTTTTATTATTAAAGTGTATTTCAGAGATTTGAGAAGGTATTTTTGATTGATTAATAATACGTGCTAGTGCTTTTGAAGGGGTCTGTATGTGATTGGCGTATTTTACCAGTATTTTCTGCTCATAAAATGATAATTTACTGTTTTGTAGTAAAAAAAGGTCCTTCTGACATTTTAATAACTCCGTTTCAGTTTGTTTACTATAATTCCCAATTAGATTTTGATCCAGTAATTTAATTTTAGTTTCCAATTCTTGTATGTCTCTCACTTGTAATTTCTTATAATAAGTAGCCTTTTGGAGAAACATTCCTCTAATTTGTGCTTTGGTAGTTGCCCATTCTATGTCAGACGGATGACGGTGTTCTGAAAGATTAGCTAGTAATTGATTAAAGAACTCCTGAGCTTCTTTTATTACATCTTCTTCATGCAATAGATATGGATTTAATGTCCAATTATAACCTCTAAAGCGTATCTTATGACTAGTGTACTTATTGAAAGTTAATGTGATCCTAGAATGATCCGACAAATGTCGAGCTTGTATGTATATATAGGGATCAAAAAACATTAGTGCGTCTGAAATTAGAAAAAAGTCGATCCTGGACCACATTTTATGACAACTTGAATAAAATGTAAAGTTATTTGCATTCATTTGATTCTTATTATATTTAAATGGATCATATAATTTAAAATCTGTTTTAAATTCCTGTAGTGCTATCACTGCTTGGTTATTAAAGGACCTATGGGGGCTTGATTTATCTAATTTAGGGTCTTGGTATGTATTCCAGTACCTCCTATTATTATATAGTAATTATTATATTGATTCAGGATAAAATAAAGTGATGTTATGAAAATTTGTTGATTGGTACATGGGGCATATATGTTAAGAAGTATCACCGGTTTATCGTAAAATTTGGATACAAGAATCACATAACACCATCTTCCCTCTTTGTCCATTTTAAAATCTAGGATTTTCTCTTGGTACTGACTTTTAATAATAATCGCCACCCCTGCACTATTAGTTGTCCCTTCCGAAGTTATCACCTCTCTAATCCATTTCTTATTTTTAAGGGCAGTCCATTGATCGTTAGTCAAATGGGTTTCTTGTAACAAAATAAAACATGCCTTTGACTGGAGGAGTAAATGAAAAAATAATTTCCTTTTTTTCAAGTTCTGGAAGCCTTTAACATTCCATGAGTCTATTATCCACATACTAAGATTTTTAAAACTTTAAAGTATATTTTAAAATTGAAACACGATACTAGATTCAGATGTATTAGCACAGTATGTAATATCTGGAAGCAATCT
>NC_056738.1:298684488-298746988 GCF_019279795.1 Protopterus annectens | reverse complement strand
GCGTTAAGTAAAGTTACCCAACAGATACTTTCTCCTTTTCAGTAGTAGTCCTTCCATTGCCACAAAACTTCATTGGCAAAAATAGGGGGATTTACATATTATCGTTTTGTTTCACAAGTACCGTGATACAAAAATAAATGTTGAGTTATCTCACCCCATTTCACTTAAACATGAACTACTGTCCCTGTAAGTTTACCAGTGACAGTGACTATTCTTTGCACACTTCCTTCCACAAACTGTAAGTAATGCAATCGACAGCACAAAAGTAGGGATGATAACTGAAGGATGCGTGTAACGGACGCAAAAAAAGGAAGATTATTTCTGAACTTGTTTTGGTTCCTAACAGTTATGTAGAGCTTTTTGCCACTGCTAAGGACTTACAATAACACTTTGAAGTGTTTAATGCGTGGAAGTATGTGCATTTCGCACCTGCGAAAATCTGGTTGTGATAATACGTAAGTACTGGCAGATCTTGCCTGCCTAGCCTGGTTGAGATATTTAAATTGATTACTGAGGCTATGAATAAGGGGCTTATAGTCCACACTGCTTATTTAGACCTTGCCATGGCCTTCAACGCTATTCCCTGCACTGAAATTATTGGTAAATTCTCTCAGTTCAACAATAATCCATACATAGTTCCCTGGATTGGTTATTAGCTGTCTGATACAACCCAAGGTCGAGCGTATTTGCTGTACACAGAAAAACACTACTAATGGTGACCCACAAGGCTCAGTCCTGGGTCTACTCCTCTTTGGTATACATTTCTGTGACATAAAGTGAATATCAAGGGACTTTGACTTGCCAAGTTTGCTGAGTCTGCAAACTGAGGGCAGTTATCATATTCCATTCTGATACTCAAATTCTCCAATAAGGGCTAAGCCAAACAAATTCTTGGTGTACTAATCATTGGTTTACCCTTAACACCAAGAGATGCAACATAGTTTCCTTGGTAAATCTAGCATCACTACTACTTCCCATACAGCTAACATTCCTGTTTAATTGGACACAGTCATCGAGGACTTGGGTACATCTGTTGATAATAGACTGTCCTTTGACCACCAAAGAAAATCCTACCTTGTACAGCATATATTTCATGGCCTCTCCTTAATGTCAAAAGAAGTTGCAGTGCCACATTATCCATCCATTATTAGGTCCACTGCTGAATATAATGCAGTTTTGAGCATGTACCTCACCAACCACATAAATCATATTGAGAGACCTCAGAGTTTACTCACCAAAAAGACCTTAGTTATGCTGCTAGGCTAAGATCTGTCACTCTACTTAATGTCATACAGACTCCTGAGGGGTGATCTCACTTACATTTCCATGTGGTGAGTGACCCAGCAGTATTTGAACTCCTTCACCTCGAGAGCAAGTAGTAAAGCAAACATCCATTCTAGAGACATAAACCTGCACGTCAAAAGGATCCATTCTAGAGACATAAACCTACACATCAAAAGGATCCATTCTAGAGACATAAACCTACACATCAAAAGAATCCATTCTAGAGACATAAACCTACACATCAAAAAGATCCATTCTCGAGACATAAACTTACACATCAAAATGATCCATTCTAGAGACATAAACCTACACATCAAAATGATCCATTCTAGAGACATAAGCCTACACATCAAAAGCATCACATGGCATGTCAGATACCTAATCCTTTTTTGGAACAGGCTATCCATACTTATCAAGCGGACTACTTCACTAGAAACCTTTATAACCAGTCTGGATGACTGGATGGATGATTGCAAATTTTCACCAGAAATATATGTAAAAAATGTAATTAATGGTGACACAATTAGTTTGCCACCAGTACTGGGTGATATGGCTGAGCTTTGTGATCATCTCTTTTGGCTTGATAAAAACCTATGAACCTATATAAAAAAAGTTAAAAAGAAAACACATACAAACACACACACACACACACACACACACACACACACACACACACACACACACACACACACACACACACACACACATGCATGTGTCATTTTATAAGCAGAGCAATGCCCTCCTGGTTGAGCGTTATGAGGCTATACTGGGCATTCCACTTTTAGAATGCCCTCTGCCAGTGGTATCATGTCTCACAGCACCTCACTCTGGGCTATATTATACACCTCCTGGGTACAACTGTGTTGCTTTCAGTGTTCTATCAGCTAAACAGCTTTATATTTTTTGTAATTTTAATTATTATGATTTCCTTACATTGAAGACTTGTACTGGTAATCAAACAACAATTACTACAAACACAGCTGAACTGTTCTGAGTTTCTAGTGCTGATCTCCATTCATTCCATAAATATAGAGTAAACACCATATTTATTACTTACAAAGAGCAGTTCAACTATTTTTGGAATAAACCATGACTATGACTTTGATCTGCTGATTTTCATACAAGACTGTTTACACTGAGCACTACACTGTGCCACAGTATCATGGCTGGGGTGGGGCAAAGGAGGCAACTGCTCTAGGTGCAAGTTGTTAGGGAGCTTGATTTGCTCTTCATATGAGCTGTCTTTTAGGCACACATGCAGTGACAACATTCATTTAAGCAGTCTTGGTTATATTGCTCCAGCATAAATAGATCGTTTTAAGTTGTTTGCAGTGAGTGCAGCACCTCCCATAAATGTTCCACAGTACAAGGTGTATGCCTTCTTCAGATCTAAAAAGCAAACATTTTACCATAGTGGCAAGCTCCACATTGACTGTAAGATCCACACAAGGGTGAAATGTTGACACACTGTTCTATGTCCATGATGAATTCTCCTTCCCAGCAACCTGGTGTAGACTTTTTACTGGAGGCTGAGAGGTGATGCTTCACCATTACTGTAACATGCCCTGCTGTTCCCCTTTTGATGTGCTAGTCAACTCTGCAGTGTTCTAATTCAGACATACTGTCCCCATCTTCTGAGCAAGATTAAAACAATATATTAATCATGATAATCTAACAATTAATAATTTATTCACATTTCAGCATAGATCTCATTCACTCCAGTAGTGTTGCCATCTTGAAATTGTTGATTTTTTACAGTGAAATCATTTACTGTGATAGACCCATTTTCACCAGTTGCTTCTAGTACTTCTTTCAGAAAGGGGGACATGACATATGGGTATAGGTGATAATCAAACCGTTCTTTTCACCACACAACAATGTCCCCAGTCAATCTCAAAATTTCTCCAGTTTCTCAAGAAGGCAGCTGGTTTGTCTGAACTTATTTAAGGTACTCAAAATTTATTCATTTTGGTGTTGTGGAAATCACCCAGCCCTTCAGCTTTAACTTTGGTGGCCAATGTAGCTGCTGACTTTCTAGTCTGTCGATATGAATTAGATTTGGAGACTTTCCTGGTAGCCTTGCAATGAAGGCATCTTTAGTTACCTAGACAACTTTCTTGCCTGTTGGAATTTGTTAGCTGTGTTCTTTGTTTACTGTAATATATATATATATATATATATATATATATATATATATATATATATATATATATAAAACAACCATTTGCATGCAAACCTTTGCTGACACTTTAGCTATTGAAGTCTTGAACATGTAAGATTACAGAAATAAATGGCAAGATGGCTGAAACATTTCAATGACTACACTTATTATGCAGACTGTTAATATGGGGTATAACTCATAGAAAATACATCCAAACCTTTTAATAAGTATTCAGAATCTAGATGTTTGAAAGCCAGCTACTAAGTAACTATGTTTTGAAGAGCTACCTCACAGACAATATCAAGGAAATGATGACTGCCTACTTTCTAAAGCTTGAAAGTAACAGTCAGCTTCCTGTCAGGTGCCAGGATCCAACACATAACACATGCACTCAGGTCACTCAGCAACAGGTACAAGTATGACTCTGTCATTGTACATGTGGGTGTGAATGACCTGAGATATACCTCCCTGGACTACATGAAACAAGACATGGAGGAGCTCTCAGATTATGTAGCCCAGGCGGGTATGACCCTAGCCCTGAGCAGCATCCTACCATTACCCAGAATGATACCACAGTAACAGCAGAAAATGATTGATTTCAACAATTGGCTAAGATTCTGGTGTCATTCTAAGGGGATCCAGTATCTGTCTGCCTGGGATGACATGACTAACAGACCTCGATGCTTTGCCAGAGATGGCCTGCATCTGTCACCCCTAGGCTTCCAGATACTGGCCAAGGCTCTTGCCACCCCTATAGTGCCTTTTTTTAGGAGGTGTTCCAAAGACCAAATTACCACTGTAACAGCTACAAACAAATGCAATCTGAGGGTCATGTTGCTCAACACTAGAAGTCTAAATCTTAGCACTTGCTCGAGGCACTCCTTAAAATGGAGAACATCGACATTTGTGCTTTAACAGAGACCTGGTTCAAGGCAGCAGAAAGCACCCCTGCACTACCAGGCTATAACTCATTCCACACCTTTCGGCCCCAGAACTTAGACTGAAGCTCCAAAGGCAGTGGTGTCTCCATATTCATAAAGGATGCACATGCCTCCGGACTGGTAGCCCAACATAATGCATCAGAGATACTTCAGGTGCAGCTAACATTGGGTGAGACAGCGATTCAGGTCATAGCCTGCTACAGGTCCCCAACCATGTCCCAAGACTCGAACTTCACATTCCTAAGCACCCTGGAGAATATTAGGGTCCAACCTAACACTCTCTTACTAGGCGACTTCAACTACCCCTCCATTAACTGGGTAAACTACTCATGTACCAATACACTTGCCCAACGTTTCCTGAAGTTCATTAATTCCAATGCCCTGGACCAGCTCATTCTTACCCTCAGTAGAGGTAGCAACATTCTTGACCTGGTCATTACTAACAAGGGCGACCGTTGCTCTACACCAATAGTCAGCTCCTCCCTGGTTAGATCTGACCACAATCTAATCACTTTGGAAATCCACATTCCTCCCAACCCCTCCCCAGCAAAGGTAACCACCATGAAAAACTTCTCCAAGGCTAACTTTGGGATCCTAAAACAGAGGTGGCTAACTTCATGGCACCCATGCAAATGGAGAATAGTTGCATGACTGCAAAATCATACACCAATGCACTATAAGAACATGTACACAAATGCATGGATCTCGCCATACCCAATAGAACCAAGACACTCTCCTCCAAAAAAAGGAAGCCAATCTGGTTGTCCCCTGCCATAAACAAACTCTACAACAGAAGGAGGAAACTGATGTGGAATAAGGTGAAGTCCCAAGACTGGAAAAACTCCCTTATCTGCCTCAACACAAAGGTGAGATCCCTCATCAAATCCTCTAAAGCTAGGTATGAAAACAGAATTGCAGCATATTGTAAAGACAACCACAAGGCCTTCTATAGTTATGTAAAGAATATCCACGGCAATACCCAGATTTGCCCTGAGTTACTGCACAATGGTACCTCCTATACTGAGCCAACAGATATTGCCAGTATACTGGCCGACAGATTCAGTGCCAACTTTACCTCCCCCCCCCAAAGACCAATCACAATACCAGTAGATTGCCAGGCACCCAGTATTACTGCTGCACAGGTTAAAACAGCACTGTCCAAGGCCAAGAATACAGCTTCTATGGGACCTGGCAATATCCCTGGTTGTGTTCTACATGAACTACAGAGTGAACTGGCACCTTACCTGTGTGCTCTGTTCAATCACAGCCTCACCTCAGGCTTTGTCCCTGCCGAATGGTGCACTGCTACAGTTATCCCTCTCCACAAAGGAAGGAGCGACTACAGACCCTGGGAACTATCGCCCCATTAGCCTGATGAGTCTGATATGCAAAGCTGTGGAACGCATCATCATGGACCTAATAAACAAGGATATAGGGAATCTCCAAACTCTGGATCCCACACAGTTTGGTCTTGTGAAGGGTAGATCATGCCTACTCAGCTTGGTCGGCTTCTTTGAGTCAGTCACCAGAGTTGTGGATGAAGGCAAGGTGGTTCATACAGCCTACCTTGATCTGGCCAAGGCTTTTGATACCATTCACCACTCAAGAGTCACAGAAAAACTCACTAAGCTTGGCATCAACCCCTATATCAGTAGGTGGGTTGCAAACTGGCTCACAGATAGAACCCACAGTGTGAAAGTAGCTGACTCCAAGTCAGACTGCCGATTAGTCATGAGTGTAGTCCCACGGGGTTTGGTCCTGGGTCCTCTCCTGTTTGGTATCTACTTCTCTGAAGTCCAGGCCAACATGAATGGATGCTGGCTGACAAAGTTTGCAGATGATTGCAAGTTGGGAGCTATTATTAACTCCCCAAGTGATGCTGACATCCTACAGAATGGCCTCACTGTGACCAACGACTGGTGTCAGAACCATGGCCTTAAGCTCAATGCCAAAAAATGTGTTGTCATCCCCTTTGGGAAAAACCCAGTTCCCATGAATTACCACATTGATGGTAGCTACTGAACACAGAAGATGTTATAAGAGATCTGGGAACACAGGTTGACAGCAACCTATCTTTTGATCACCACATTGCCACTGTTATCAGAAAGTCCCTCTGTGTGGCACATCTCATTACTAAGGGTTTTGCAACCAGGAAGAAAGAGGTCATTGTCTCCTCTTCCCTCATTAGGCCAATCATCAAGTACAATGCCCCATTTGGCATGTACCTCACTAGACACCTGCAACAACTGGAGAGGCCGCAAAAGTACCTCACAAAGAAAATCCTAGGCCTTAAACACTTGTCCTATATGGACAGACTCAAAAAAACTCCAACTATTCTCTGTCTCATATCGTCCACTTAGAGGCAATCTCTGCTTGACTTATAAAGCCATGTCAGACCCAGCTCTGTTAGAAATGCTACATCTAAAGAAATCCCAATCCCTCCACATCACATGCTCCAGAGACCTCAACCTCATTACCACAATTAACAGAACATGCTGGAGGGAGAAGTTCATCACCCAGAGACTGCCCATGCTATGGAACAGACTTCCCATACATGTCAAGCAAAGCAACTTACTGACCCTCTTCAAGAGAAATCTTGATGAGTGGATGGGAAACAGAAAATTCACCCTGGGGATAACACTAGTGTCTCTACTCGACAGAGGCACTGGGAACTAAGGTTGGGTGGCACTATGCCAGGGTAATCCTATGGCTAGGCTTGTAAAGACCCCAGGGCCATTAGCCTAGTACACACCTATGAACCTATGAAGAAAATAAGTGGAAAACAAAGCCATTCAATAAAGCAAATATCTGACCAGATCATTAAGTAGAGAAAGATGTATGACCAAGAACATTTCCAGAAGGGGAGACTTGTGAAGTTTGCATCCTAATATGGATGGCTAATTGGAATTTTAATGACATAAAAAAATAGAAAACTAAATTCATTCTACATGATGACAAATTAGTTATACTGTAATGTTTATTGTTCTCTTTTAGGTTTTCTAAGTTAAAAGCAAAAAAAAAAAAAAAAGTGATGTAATGTTGTGTATCCACCTTGAAGCATGTGCATCTCTGAAGATGTGCCATTAATGCCTCCTGACGTAATAAGTAAAGGCTGCACGTATGACAGCTCTGTGACTGGCTAGTAATAATTTTATGGCAATAAAATATTATGCTAAACAAACACATAACTTCAGCATCTGATTTCATTTTGGTCTTAGGTTTTATAGTGTTCATGTTGACTATCTGGTTTGTATTCATATTCATTTCACTGCAAAATTCTTCATCTGATAATCAATGCCAGGGGTGTAAAATCCACTTCCTATCTAATAGTACCATGCTACTTTTATACTCCTGACCCACTTGTTTGCAGAGTGTCTTTATAGCACTGGCCATTTAATAATTAACCATACACCACTGTTACTCCATAGTAAACTATAAGCCTTAATTCACAAGATACTCCATGCAAAATCTATTACATACAGTGCTGACAAACAAGGTAAGTTGGTACACAAATATCAAATGACTTTCAAAAAGGGTCAAGTCACAATCAACAGCACATATGAACACACTGATGCCAAGATTCAAGTTTTTTTCTTTATAAGACAACTTGCAAAATAGCAAATATATTTTATCTAACACAATTTTTATGTGACTGTGAGCATAACAAAAACTTAAAAGTCCCTTAAACTTCATCTCTCCTCACATTGGATATGCACCTATACTTCTACTGACAACCTCAAAACCTGACCCCTCTCAGAACCCTGTTCTTCCTTACTCCTCTTCACACCATAACTAGTCTATTTTCCCCATTTCTCAGTCTTACCAATTTCCCTTTGTTGTCATTTTAGGCAATGCTATCCCTAGCCTAAGCCTTCTGTCACCTTTTTTGACCCTTTAAACTAATTGTGTCTCAAGGGTGGGAGGATGGCATAATGGTTAAGGTGTTGACCTTGTAGACACAAAGTGCAGGGCTTGATTCTCACAGAGGGCAATTGGCTAGGTTTAAAATGGCTCACAAGGGCAGTTAGCCTAGTACTAACCTATAAACTGCTATTAATCTTATTTAAACCTTTCTATAACTACATTCAAATCTTGATAGTAAACAATTCTTCACTGTTGTTATCAAATTTATACAATGCTATTATCAAAATTATTCTATGTCATCATTACTTTATTTTAATGTCCTACTACTCTCTTATATACTCTGTATTGTTGTGTAAAAAGTCTCTGTATGTAATTAAATGTCAAGATTTTCTCCTCGGGCCTCCATTGAAAATGGGCTCATCTCAGGCCTAGTGGACTTTCCCAGTAAACAAATGCAATAAATAAGTAAATAAATAAATAACAAGTAATTTACCACAGCAGCTTGACACATAATATTGTCTCATACAAGTATCGACTGAGCACAGAAGAATAATTATACTCTTCACCATTAATAGCATCACAAAGAAATACATCCAAAGTGATAGAATGCTTTAACGTATCCTTTAAACTATTTTATTTAAATTAAGCCAAATATCATCAGCATACTGAATAATGGCAACATGTTTACTTGAAGTATGTAGGTAATTCATGAAAACCTTGAATAGCAATGGACCAGGGATAGATCCTTAAAGCAACCCAATGTGCTCTGAAGGAAATGTGAAATATAATTTTCCCATTTTACAGCTCGAAGTCTATCGCTGAGGTAGCTGTTGAACCAGATGTAGTCCTTGGGAGGAGAGTTTGTAAAGTATTATTTTTAAGCGATGATATCAATTGCTTTTGACAAATCAAGGAAAAGTGCTGCCACTACCCTAATACTGTTGATTGTGGTAGCAAAGCCGAGTAGAGCTGTTGTAGTGCAATGGAACTGGAAACCCTACTGTGTAGAACGTAGTAAACTGTGGTAACATATTTAAGGAGCTGGGACTGGACACATTTTTCTAAGACTTCTGAGGAGGGGCCAAGCCTATTGGCATGTCAGTGGAGGTTATCAGCTGAGGACTTACCTTTACTGATAGTTAGTAGAGCAGCCACCTTTATGTGGGGCAAGGATATAAGATGTTTTTTTCCTAATATTAGAGACTTAACTTTCTGTGATGGAGCAGTTTATTAAGGGGAAGATTGGCTAAGCTAGGGCGTCTGCTGCAAGTTTAGTATTTTCTGCCGAAGATTGTCTTTGGCAAGTTTAATTGACTTAAGGGTGAGAAGGTTTTTTCTGATGATGGATTTCAGAATAGGCTCAAAATCAAATATGTTGGGATTATTTGTTGACTCTGCAGGGGTAGGGTGTTACAGGTGGTAGACTTGTTTAAGATGAAAAGGTAACGTTATTAAAATGTGTAGTGAATTGACTAGCAGTGCTATCATTAGTGTAGTTAGTGGAAGAGGTCAGTTGGCTGCCGCAGACAGGATGCATAAGTATGTTTTTTGTCAAGTTTGGTCATGCACTTTGCTGGATTTTGAAGTTATTGAGAGTTTTTGAGACTGGCCTTAGTTTTAGTTTGTTTTCATGTTTTCCAAGCTCTATCTCTTTCTTTCACAACCATTTTGTTTTTTCTAGTTAACCACGGTGCAGGGTGGATGAAGAGAAATGTATCATTAAAGTATTTCACAGGATCGTCTAAAGGGAGAGTGTGAAGGCAGCTCCAGTTAATGGATCTTAAGCTGGCCAGGAAAGCATCTTTACGGAAAGATGTGAGTTAATGAACCAGATTATTGCAGTGGTATTTCAAGGGGTAGTTTTGCTGCCCAAATATAAAAGTATGGAGGTGCTTGCTTACAGAGTTCAGTGGTATCAGAACACAACAGAACACAGGTAGTAGCTGATACTAAAGATGCTGTGCAACATATGATCAAAGAAGTTTCATTATATGGATTTTTATCTAACGTAATGCATCTGGTAGCAACTAATGAATATTTAATGACATATGGCACCAGGAATGTCGGTATTAAAATTACTCCCCATCATTGTCATCTGATGGAATGTCTTCCTTGGGGGAGCCTGCACAAGCCAATTTAAGGTATGGGAATGCTATGCTTAGTCAAGTCCTACCAGATTAGGGTTAGGTTTATAGTTAATATTATTGTCATTGTTGATTTGGCCCTAACCTTAACTTTTGCTATAACCCTATGAATAATGTAACCTGAAATGTAACTATAACAATAACAGTTATAGTTAGGGCTGGGTTTAAGATGTTGGTTCTTTTTTTAAAATTTGGAATATATCCTAATCTCAGTTCTGCCCCTATAATATAAAATGATATGATTGGGTCTCTGATCATAACTACTTTGTTATATGTTTGAAAAAATGATGTCAAGAACTTCACCTGAGAATAGAGCAAGGTGAAGCTTGAGAAGTGATTCCTGACATCCATTTTGAGAACATATCATTAAATGGTTATGTTTGGTAAGATTGATCACAATGCTTTGTGGTGCATGGAGCCTTGCCTTTACTATGTGCCCCTAGATACTGACAGAGAGAGAGAGAGAGAGAGAGGAGATGTGTTTCAAAGCACAGAAATCTGCAACATACTTAGTATGGCAAGATAAGTGCTTGTCGTAAACACAGGTTTAGCTGCTCCACTGTACTTTAAGACAAAGAGACAGAAATGTTTTACAGCACTGAAAGCTGTAACACACTTAGCACTGACTGAAAGACAGCAAATGGAGGTGGTGTAACTTTCATCCTGTAACAGCTTTAAGAGCTGTAATTACTTTGCATTGCCACACACAGAAACGAAGTGTGGCAGTCTGAAGTATTTCACAGCTTTTGAAGCTGATTTAGTTTCTTGGTGATGTTTTGTGTTGGCCTAGAGCTTAACAGTGCTGGAAAGTATTTAGCAAAACTTTAAAAACCGTTCTTGCATCAGAAAGGTAATTAACACTGTTGTCTTTTTTTCTGATTCAAAGCATAATTGCAGTCCTCCTTACACTGCAGTAGTCTTACCAGGTTTACATTATGGTTTACATTAAGGATTGCCATTAAGGTTATGGCTAGTTTAATTATGGGGTTGTGTTCAGACTTAATGTTACATATAGGTTCATAGGTAGGTAGGTACTAGGCTATCAGCCCTAGGGCCCATACAAGCCTAGCCAAAAAATGTACCCTGGCTTTCGCCACCCAAAAAAATTATTTTCCTGTGCCCCTGTCGAGCAGAGCCACAGAAGTGATCCCCGGGGTGAATTTCCCATTTCCCATCCAATCATCAAGATTTTTCTTGAAGAGTGCTAATGAAGAGCTCTGTTTGACATACATAGGTAGTCTGTTCCAGAGTATGGGAAGTCTGTGGGACAATAATCTATCCCTCCAGCATGTTATGTTTATTGTGGTGACAAGGTTTAGGTCCATAGAGCGTGTAGCTCGGAGGGATTGGGATTTCTTTAAGTGGAGCATGTCCAACAGCTCTGGGTTTGACATAGCTTTTTATGTTAGGCAGAGATCGCCCCTGAGTAGACGATATGCGATGGAGTAAAGCTGTAGTTTTTTGAGACGGTCTGCATAGAGCATCTGTTTGAGGCCAGTAATCCTCTTTGTGAGGTATTTCTGTGGTCTTTCCAGTTGTTGTAGATGTCTTGTGAGTTACATACCAAAAGGAGCGTTGTACTCTATAATGGGTCTAATGAATGATGAGTAGAGGGGAACAATGACCACTTTTTTTCTGGATGAGAAACCTTTTGTGATGAGATGAGCCACGTAGAAGGATTTCCTGACCACTGTGGCGATGTGAATTTCAAAGGAGAGACTACTGTCCACCTGTGTCCCAAGGTCTCTTATCACATTTTCAGCATTAAGTAGACTACCAGCTATGTGGTAGTTCATGGGTACAGAGTAACTTAACTAGACACAAAATCTTTGCACTAACTCTAACCTTACTTCTAAACATTAGAGATTATTGGTTAAAACTGGGTTAGACTAAGGGTTAGAATCTAACAAAATTATAACTATAACCTTAAATTCTAGCCTTTGCCCCCATTCAAAATGAAAGAAAGGGCGATGTGCCAAAGCTTTCTGTGTTGTTTGGTGTGGTAAGTGCAACATAATGGAATCAGTTTTAGGACAAGTGTAGCTGCCTGAGACATTGTAAAAGATACAATCTTTAGTCAGTTCTAATTTAATGAAATGAATGATCTCATAACTCCTGCTTGGCTATTCCTGCAAAACATACCAATGATCTTTTTATATGTTTCAAGTGACATGTTTTGTCTTGTGAAAAATGGGCATTGGGGACAGGTATATATATATATATATATATATATATATATATATATATATATATATATATATATATATATATTACAAAAGTCTTACACAGCAATGATCTGTAAGGATATTTTGTGAGTTAAAAAAAGTTATTACTGAGGCCAACATGACTATATGTGGAAACATGTCTTATTTATAAGCAGTTGCTAGAAGGTGGAATCCAGGAGTTGATTACAATATGCATCTCTCAGTTAATGCAGTTCAGTGAAAGTGCATACCGTTTATGGCTCTGCATACAAATTAGGTCAAACTGTTAGCCTTTATAACTGCAGACTTCAGAGAGTACAGCATTCCCTCCTGCAATGCACACATAAATTAATGTCACTATATGATGCAGAATAAGTGCTGATGTCTTAAGCCGAAGGTTACTGCATAGGTTGCTGTATCTGCTGAACTATGCCCTGCAGTCGGGGTGGCAAATACTCTTTATCATCACCGAGTTCAGCAGCTGGCTCAGACAAGGAAGAAAGCTTATGCTGCAGCTTTTCAAATGGCCTGACAAATTGCCAGTCAATGTCACTGCAAGAACCCACTGAACCAGTACTTTCTTCCCTTCAAAGTATGGTAATTGCATTTTTCTATAAAATGAATGCTATTAGAGTACTGACTTACTGCGTATTTACATTCAAATTTTGTAGGGGCATTTTCTTGCATGTAAAGAAAAGGTACAAGTTCTATCTTTCCTTGTTTGCACCTTGGTCTCTAGATTTACATCCTCTTCTATATTTACTTTTACTCTTTCCTCTCGTTTTGTAGACTATACCCTGTGACCCAAATTTTATACTGTAATCCAAATGTTTTTATTACTTCCACTTTCTTTCCTAAGCTATCTCATTCTTTGTCCCTTGATCACAAATCTTCTTAGACATACTACTGTCTGAGCAATCCAAATCCAAGTGTGTGACCCTCCAGTGGCAATGAAACGAAAAGCAGAGATTTAAAGGAACTTCAAATAAGATGCATTCATAAAAAATAATAAAGTTTATTCCAATGAGTGAGCGCTTTCGCCAAAGGCTTCTTCAGACTCTTAAAACAATGAATAAAACTGTTTGAATCATTTTTAAACCATCCTTAAGCTTCCTATTGGACATTACAAATTGATATGTCACATGTTATCTTGTCTTAAAGGAACAGATACTCAAAAAAGTTAACATAGTTAAATGCAACAATATTTAGAAGGAATACTTCCAAATATACAATTAATGATCAGAATGTCCATGCAAATAAGTAAAAAATATGCATATACCCTGATACATTCTAAAAAATAAAAGGAGCATTGTGCTTGGTCCTATATCATTCTACAATCATTAAAAAACTGTTGCTACATTCATTAAAAACCCTGAACATTCTCTCTCCTCATGGTGTTAAAAACATTAAAATCCTTAGATAAACAGCAAGTTTTATCGCGTTTCAATATCTAGCATCTCTACTAAGATAGTGGTGTGTCGAATGCTACTTTGCATATATCAGGTTAAAAAACTAATATAGCGAGAACTCTGTACTAAAAATGTAAGCGTACCTTTACCACAAAACAACATAGCGAATGTAATGTATTTCGCGATGTGCCTCATCAAGGAGTCAGACCTCATCATATCGGTGAAAGGCTGTTGTCCAAGATTAAAAAATTCCACAAATAGGAACCTCTTAGATTCCACGTAAAACAAACTGTTTACAAGTTGTAAAGTGCCGTGTGCTATAGGAACTCTGAATGCAATTGAGTCTACTGTCTGAATCTACAATGAAAAAGTAAGTCTTGCTTAACTTGGACACAACATATAATCATTACAGTGCCTAATCTTCCCAAGAATGCAGACACACAGTGCCACACTCAAACCAAGAAAGACACTTGCAGGCGAGTGTGTCCACCATTGCTCTGAAGACCCCAGTTGGTGGAGCTGCTCCTGCATCACTGATCTCTAAATATGCTTGTTCCAAAGTCATACAAGTTTTGAGAAAAGAAAAAAGAAAAAAAACTCACAATTTTCCCACTTTCTAAGTTATCTGACTTCTGACATGTACTAAGAAACATATGTGACAAATCTTCAGTGACATGCTAAAGCTTCAGCAATGCAAGATATTGCTTAAAGGAAAATAATTCATGTGTTAGCAAAATGGTGAGAAAAATGTTGGTGTTCCCCTCTGTCATTAACAGTATATTGCTGTTCCTTGTGCACATGTTTCTGCAAATTTCTGTTTCATATGATATTGAAACCATAATCTCACATTATTTTGCCTTATTAAATGATGGCAGTCTTCATTTGAAAATTATTGTATGCAGAATACAATCAGACAAATGCTGTCATCATATTCTTTAAACAGATAAAGGGCTATCTTTGGTACTGTTAATAGCTATTTAACAGTGTATTAAAAAGACGCATCAAAAATGGCACTACTCTTTCGAAATAAAACATTCCTATCTTCCAAATCCAAACCTTCAATAGCACAGGCATTCCTCCTTCCATGCCTTCCCTCTGCCTCTCCAATACTTACACACTTACAATCCAACTTAATCTCTAAACTAGAACAAACATAAAACAAAACTGCCAGATTTGCCAGCAACCAACCATACAAGTCTCACCACTGCATTTCACTAAAACAACTCCAATGGCTTGAAATTCCCCAAACTATTATTACTATCCCAGTTTCAATTCACTCACTCCTTAATCAACAAACCTGTTGCCTGCCCTTCCCTTTCTTCTTTAGTATCCCTCTATACTCCTACTCGCACTCTCCATAGCTCCGATCAACTCCTTCTCAACACTTACCAAACTAACAAGACCATTGGCAAACTACTTTACAAAAGCACAGCTGCCCAAGACTGTAACAGACTCCCCCCAAAAATCTGTCTTATCAAAGAGAGTAAGAGCTTCAAACTAGAACTGAAAACCTTCACTGCAAACATTAGCTCCTGCCCATGCCACGACCCAACCTAATCACCCACTATACCCAAAAACTTTATATCACAGTGCACTATAGATAATATTAACTCTTGCAGGCCAATTAAAAGCTATATTGAGCTGTACTGTAAATCAAGTTTGTAAATTCCAACCTCCCTTCTACCATTTTAACTATTATGCTTAGTTCCCTGTAGTGCACTTTCACTTCACTAAGATAAATATTTCAACTTCTACTATTTTTCTCATAACTGTATCTGTTCCTTATAATCTACCATATATTTTGTAATTGTAAAGTTCTACCATTGCCTTTTGTATAAGCCTTATATGAGTTTATGAATTACTACTTGTACAGGACTAACCTGTTAAGCAACTGAGTATTTGCACAGCTCTGTATTTTCTGTAATTGTTAATCTTGATTATTATTGTTTCTGAAACTATCCAATTTTTTGACATATTTGGAGCTTTTCTCCTCTGGGCTCTACTGAAAAAGGTTTTTTTTTGGCCCAGCTGAACTAACCCAGTTAACAACTGATAAATAAATAAATGAATAAATAATTTACTGATGCTAGCTGTAAGAGTAGCTGTTATATATTTTTTCCTATTGTTAGCTCATTTGTTGGTATACAGTATTGCAATTTGCTGCATATATATATCCTGAGCCAGTGGGTACATCAATACTACAACAGATTGCCACCAGCAGGTTGCATAAAAAGGAAATGACTGCATGTGGAATCATGTGTTGCATGTCAGGAAGACATACACACCCCTATTCTACTACCTACATTTAATAGCACCTATTAGCTTTCATCTGGCATTCTCCCATCCCCCCTTCCAGTACCTTTACCTCACCACTCTATCTTCTGGTGTTGCATCACCAGGTAAAACAGTTCCTTCGCTCACTAGCTGAATCACATATAATGATATACTTCTCTTTACTACCCCTTTTGTTCACACCCCTCTTGTTCACACCATACCTCCTTACCTTGTATGAAAACCAGTTTCTTACGGGATTTCAGGTCCCAAAAGGCCATACTATCACCCCAGCTGTAAATCCTTCCACCTTCAACCATACTTACAGTACCAGATCCTATCCAACATCTTGTTCAGTCTATCAACATCTCAACCCCAGGCACATTAGCTCTAGATCCAAACACTACCACAAACTAATAAACAAATTCCTGAAGTTCATCACCAAGTATAGACTCAACCTAATACTTGGTGGTGATATTCACCCCAACCCTGGCCCACTCACTTCAGATACACATACCCCTCTACTTGTAATCTAAGCTACAAACCTACAATTAATAGGCCAACTAACTCTCTCCTAGTCTGTCATCTCAATATTAGAAGCATTAATAACAAGGTACATGAATTGCATGCACTTCTGGATATCCACTCCCTGAGATTCTCTGTTTATCTGAAACCTGGTTAAAACCTAACACTAAAGACAATGAAGTGTTACCACCTGGGTACAACATACACAGGCTGGATCATGATTCGAGGAAGGGGGGTGGGGTAGCTGTACTCTATAAATCTGAGTTGAATGTCACCATAGATGTAATACAACCTCCTCAGATTAATAACTCTGAGATTCTTGCCACCAAATTGCAACTTAATAAAAATAAATGCATTAATATCATCTGTATGTACATTCCCCCAGGTAACAATATATCTACATTTGAAGATATCCTGCACTGGTTATCATGTCACTACCCCCAAGAAACCCTGGAGACTTTAACATAGACTGGGGCACCTGATCCTTAGAATCCCCAACCACCCATATTAACCTGCATGCATTTACACAAATCATATCCACCCCTACCAGGATAGGTAAACCCAACCAAAAAGAAAGTATACTTGACTGGGTACTCATAAACAGTCACCCCCAACTGTACACCTCTGGTACCCTCCTTAATGGCCTAAGCGATCACCTTCTCACATATGTAATTAAGCACAAAACCATTAATTCCCAACAACCCTTGCTCAGAAAGGTTAGAAACAATAAAAACTTTGACCCTGCCAAATTCCAACAAGAACTAAACTCATGTAAATGGTCTATTCTAAAACACCTCCCCTTAGAGGAAGCAGTAGCATACTTTAACAACAAATTCCTTGAGATCCTTGATTTGCATGCACCTGTTCGTTCAAAGAGAACCAAGGCAAAAACTGCACCATGGCTTTCTATAGAGTCTAAACTCAAAAGTACCCTTAGAAACAAAGCATGGGCTTTATGGCGTTCTTCTAAAGACCCTCAAGATCACATTAAATACAGGCAATCCAGGAACGAAACCAAAAATCAATTTTACAAGACAAAAAACAATACTACTGTAATTTACAAACAGTAAATCAAAATAACCCTCAGAAGTTTTGGGCAGGTTTAAATAATCTACTACATCCTGGACAAACTTCAACCCCAATCCCTGCTGCTACTATTGATAAAACCCTGAAGATGTTTCTGATAGTTTTAACCAATTCTTTACTGAGACAATTCAAGCCCTAGCTAGCCAACTACCTCCCAGCTCCCCTAGTCCTGAAAGTAGCACCCCTAGAAACCTACTTGCGTTTAGCTTCCAACCAGTTGCCACTTCACTTATCCGTACCTTGATCATAAAATTAAAACCCACTACACTTTCTGCTGATCAACTCCCTGCCGAGTACCTACAAAAATCAGCTGATGCTATTGCTTACCCCGTCTCAATACTAATCAATCGAACCATAGTAGAAGCTAAAATTCCCACCATCTGGAAAATATCCTATGTAATCCCACTTCATAAAGGAGGAAGCTCTACTGAATTCTCCAATTATAGGCCAATAGCTATACTCTCTCCACTTGCAAAGATTATGGAAAAATGTATTCATAGACAACTCATGCACCACCTAATCCAAAATCGCCTTATGGCAGACACTCAGCATGGCTTCCGTCCTCATCACAGCACTACTTCAGCCCTCCTAGCCTTTACTAACACCATAAACCATAATCGCAACAATAATTATATATCCTCAGCCCTCTTCTTGGATCTTTCCAAGGCATTCGATATGGTTGATCACCAACTTTTAATCCACACCCTGCAAACATTCTGTCTAGATACTGGAGCACTCCAATGGTTTCAATCCTATCTGAATGGTCGACAGCAGGCTGTCCTCTGGCAGAACAAACTCTCTAACCTTCTACCTAACACCCTCGGAGTACCACAAGGCTCTATACTAGGGCCCTTGCTGTTCTCCATCTTCATTAACGACCTTTATACTGTCATCCCAAAAGTCAGCTGTATCCAATATGCTGATGACTCTACTCTGATTTGCTCAGCCACATCTTCAGTAGAGTTATGGTCAGCTACCCAGACCACCTTTAATACAATAGAAAACTGGCTTTCTGAACATCGTCTGATCCTAAATCCCAAAAAACTAAAATGCTGTTATTTTCACCAACACGTACGTCTACCGCTTTCACCTTTACCATAAAATCAAATGATGGCACAATAATCTCCCCTGACCCATCTACAAAACTATTAGGTGTCATCATAGACAATAATCTCAAATTTGACCTACATGTTAAACAAACTATCAAAACCATCAATAAAAAACTAGGGTCACTTTACAGAATAAAAGCCTTCCTAAACCCTCCAGCTAAAATTGCCATAGCTCGCTCTCACCTTCTTTCAACCCTTCTGTATGCATCCCCTCTACTCTCGAATTTGAACAAGACTGTCCTTAACAAACTCTCAATTTGCTACAACCACATTGCCAGGTTTGCCACTGGGCTGCCTTTTAGGACACATCATTGCATCAATCTAAATCAGCTTGGTTGGCTTGAACTACCTAGCCTAATCCAGTATAACCAACTGATTATGGCCTATAAAATCCTCTATAATCCGGACAATACTCCTGCACTTAAAAATATTATCACCCCCTATAACAATCCTAGACCGCTTCGATCCTCTAACAAACTACTAATTCAGACTAGCAAAATTAATAACACAGCCGGTGATTCTCTCTTTGCAAACTCTGTAAGTACTCTCTTCCAGCTGATATTACCTTACTTTCCACCTTAGGTCAATTTACAACTAGACTCAAACAACATTTGTCACTTAACTGGCTATGTCAATGTATCAAGCCAGGCTAACTCGAATGTGTAAAAATCTGTTAACCAGTTTACTGTGTAATTTAATTTAATCCTGACTTGTGCTCAGGATTAACTGTAACCTGTGGAATTTGTTTAACTTGCTTACTTATGTAATCCCTGTAAATAGTCTGTTTGTAATATGTATTGCTGGTATTATGTAATGCTGTATCTGCTTACCCTTGGAGCTTTTCTCCCCGGGCTTCCGCTGAAAATGGACATGCATCCAGTCGGACTATCCCGGTCAACAAATGTAAAATAAAAATAAAATAAAAACAAATAAAAATATTTTAAAGTATTCACTATCGTATTTTGTATATTATGTATTTGCAGATGAAACCAGTTATGACATACAGAAATGACTGAGGATGGAAAGGTCCAGATGTGCACATGTCTGTAAAGTCTGGTGAAAATGCTCAGTTACCTGGAGAGAGGTCACAGTCACAAGACTTGGTGATACTAGTACGTGTCCCACACCTGAATGAGGAGCAATCTTCAACAAAAGGGACATATATGGCTGAGGATACCAGGGACCTTATTGATATACTGGTTGAGAGCACACCACTCAGGTCACATAGTCATATACTGTTCCTTTCCACAGGAAGTTATGAGCCCAGCACACTGTGACTGGCAAAGATACAACAGGCCAAAGTCAAGAAGAAGAAGAAGACCATGATATGTGCCATGGAAATGCCTGAGACTGGCCTCTCTCACTAACACCAGAAGACAGGCATGCAGGAGCTTCATGTCCATGTCCCAGCAGGAGATAATCAGTGATGCCATGTGTCCTTTTAGCGGGCTCAACCCCAGCTCCCAGAGTTGTGTATTCCACTCCCATTTCCTGTTACCACTCTTATGGTACTGAGTCCCATGGATACTGTGCATCAACTGTCTTATGTCTCTACTTTACACCATTCTTTAGTGCCAGTCTTGCATTGATGCATCCCCTTTATACCTCATGCAAATGAAAATGACTGACTTTTGGCACACGTCATCTCTTGTAGTTCATAGGTTCATACTAGGCTATCTGCCCTAGGGCATTTATAAGCCAAGTCAGAGTGTGTTTGGCTTTCGCCACCCATTTTAAATTAATTTTGCTATGCCCTTTTTTGAGGTTAGTATACTGTGCCTCTGTCTAACAGTGACACAGAAGTGATACCCGGGGTAAACCTACGATCTCCCATCCACTCATCAAGATTCCTCTTGTAGAGAGTCAATGAGGGACTCTGCCTAACCTGGACTGGGATTTTATTCCAGAGTGAAGGGAGCCTCTGGGTTATGAATCTGCCCCTCCAGCATGTCCTATTTATTTCAGTGCTGAGGTTCAAGTCTCTCGAGCGCGTAGCTCAATGGGATTTGGATTTTCTGAGGTGCAGCATGTCCATTAATTCTGGGTTGGACATGGCTTTATACGTCAGGCACAGATCGCCTCTGAGCAGGCACTATGCCACTGAGTAGAGCTGGAGTTTCTTTAACCGGGCAGCATATGGCATCTGTTTGAGCCCTTTGATCCTCTTGGTGAGGTACTTTTGGGGTCTTTCCAGTTGCTGCAGGTGTCTCGTAAGGTACATCCCAAAAGGGGCATTGTACTCAATTATAGGCCTGATGAGGGATGAGTAAAGAGGCACGATGACCTCCCCTGATCTATATGTGAATCCCTTCATGATTAGGTGGGCTAAATAAAATGTTTTTCTAACCACTTTGGCCACGTGGTTGTCAAATGAGAGATTGCTATCAACTTGGGTCCCCAGGTCCCTAATTACTTCTTCTGTACTTAATGGATTACCACCTATGTGATAATTTGTGGGCACTTTGGTTTTGTCAAAGGGGATGACTATACACTTTTTGGCTTTTAGCTTGAGGCCATGGCTCTGGCACCAGTTGTCTGTTTCTATGAGGCCCTTTTGGAGGATGCTTGTGTCGGCTGGAGAGTCGATTATGGTGTCCAGTTTGCAGTCATCTGCGAACTTGGTCAGCCACAGTCCTTCCGTGTTGGTCTGTACCTCTGAGAAATATATACCGAACAAGAGAGGTCCCAGGACTGAGCCTTGTGGGACGCCACTTGTAACTGGTTTGGAGTCTGACATGGCTCCAGCAATTCTAACCATGTGGGTTCTGTCCTTGAGCCAGTTTGCAACCCATCTAGTGACATAGGGGTTTATATTTAAGCTGGTGAGCTTATCTATAATGCCCGAGTGGGGTATTGTATCGAAGGCTTTTGCGAGGTCCAGGTAGGCTGTGTGGACCACCTTCCCCTCGTCAATGACCTTGGTGACTGTTTCAAAGAAATCAACCAGGTTTAAGAGGCAGGATCTGCCCTTAACAAAGCCGAACTGGGTAGGATCCAGTGTCTGTAGGTCCCCAATATCTTTATTTATGAGGTCCATGATGATCCTTTCCATAGCTTTGCAGACCAAGCTAGTCAGGCTTATGGTGCAATAGTTTCCAGGATCCGTTGAGGCACCACCTTTGTGGAGAGGGACCACTGTTGCTGTACGCCACTCTTTGGGTACATATCCTGTAGTAAGGCTGAGATTGAACAGTAGTTTTATGTTTGGGTTTAGCTCTTCTTGGAGTTCATGTAGGACACAGCCCAGGACACTGTCTGGTCCCATTGATGCTGTGTTTTTTGCTTTGGAGAGGGCAGCTCTTACCTGAGCATCTGAGATGTCAGGGGGGCAGCACTCTGCTGGGATAGATATTTGCCCTTTTGGTGGGAAGGGGAGAAGTTTGCGCTGAACCTGTCAGCTAGGATGTTGGCAATGTCTGTGGGTTCGGTGTATTTTTTGTCATTTTGGACTAATTCTGAGCATATCTGGGAATTCCCACCCAGGTTCCTAACATAACTAAAGAAAGCCTTGTGATTATCCTTAGTGTCCTGTGCAATTTTTCTCTCGAAGCTGGCCTTAGATGATTTTATGAGTGCCCTTAGTTTTTTGCTAATACTGATCAGAGATGCCTTCCCTTTTTGGGATTTTGCTCTATCATGTAGTAGCTTCCTCCTTCTATTGTATAGTTTGTTTATGGCTGGGGTCCACCAGACAGGTCGTCTGCCTTTGGAGTATTGGGTCTTGGTTTTATTTGGGATTGCATGATCCATGCATTCCTGAAGCTGTTCATAGAATGCGTTTATAAAGGATTCTGCGGTCATTTACCACATGCCCAGGGGCTTTGAAGAATTCCACCTCAATTTTGAGGAGTGTGAAATTTGCTTTAGAGAAGTTTTTCACTGTGGTTTTCAGGGCAGGGGGTGGAGTCGGGATGTGAATATCCAGTAAGATTAGTTTATGGTCTGATCTTACCAGTGAGGGATACACTTCTGGTCTGGAGCATAGAGTCCCCATGTTGGTGATGATCAGGTCCAGTATGTTTTTCCCTCTTGTGGGAGTGGTAACAAGTTGTTCCATAGCATTTGAGTTTATAAATTCTAGGAACCTTTGGGCTAGGGTGTTGGAGCTAGAGTAATGCTCCCAGTCTATGTTTGGGTAGTTGAAGTCGCTCAATATAATGGTGTTTGGAGAGACCTTCATATTTTCCAGTGTTCTCAGGAAGGCCGAGTGGGGTTCCTGGGTTTGCGAGGGTGGTCTGTAGCAGGCTATAAACTGGAAGGCAGTTTTACCCACTGTTAGTTGCACATGGATAGTCTCTGATGCTTCGTGCTGTGCCACCAACCTGGAGGTGTGGGTATCTTTGTCGAATATTGATACTCCCCCTCCTTTTGTGGTTCGGTCCAAGTTTTGGGGCCAAAAAGCATGGTATGAGGTATAACCTGGTAGTGCTAGGGTGCTCTCGGGAGCCTTGAACCATGTTTCTGTTACTGCACAGATATCAATGTTCTCCATGCTAAGGAGAGTTTCGAGTGCATGCATCTTGAGGTTTAGACTTCTGGCATTGAGTAGCATTACTCTTAGTTTCTTATCCCTTGTGATACCTATGGAGGTGGGTTTGTCTTTTGAGCCTTGCCTAAAAAAGGCACCATGGGGGTAGCAAGAGCCTTTGCCAATATCCGAAAGCCCAGGGGTGACAGGTGCAAGCCATCCCTAGTGAAGCATTGTGGCTTGTTGAGCATGTCATCCCAGGCTGACAGGCATTGGATCCCCTTTGAATGACACCAATACTTAAGCCAATTGTTGAAATTGATCATCTTGTCTTCATATTATGGCATCATTCTTGGTGAGGGTAAGATGCTACTCAAGGTCAGGGTCATACCGGCCTGAGCTACATGCTCAGAGAGCTCCTCTATGTCTCTTTTCATGTAATCCAGGGAGGTATGTCTCAGGTCATTCACACCAGCATGGACAATGACTGAGGCATATTTGTACTTGCCTTGGAGTGACCTGAGTGCTTGTGTTATGTGGCGGATCCTAGCATCCGACAGGCAGCTCACCATGTCCTTCTCCTTGTTCAGCCTAGTGAGTGGGACGTCAGTGTGCCTGACAATAGAGTCACCTATTACAAGTGTATCAGGTGTGTTGTTTAGCCTTAAGGGCTGTGACTGTTCGGCACACTGGCTTTGTGAGCTATGTGTTGCAAGTGTTTTGTTTTGGGGTAGCGGTTGCTTGGGTGTCTGCTTTGGAGGTCTCTGCTGCTTAGGCAGATTTTTATTTAGAGCCTCTAAGTATGTTTTTGTGTGTTTATGTGTTTGGTTTGCTGTAGTGGTAGGTCTATGTGAGACTGGAATTGTAGTGAGTGTGGTTCTTTCTCCTCCTGACTGGTTTCGCCAGTACTGAGTTGAGAGAGCTTAGCCTCCAGTATGGCTATATGGTTGCATCTCTCACATGTGTTGGAATTTGTTGGGAGGAAGAGAGGGTTGTCTGTGTACATGAGGCAGTTGTAACATTAGTTCATAGGTTCATAGGCTCATACTAGGCTATCTGCCCTAGGGCATTTATAAGCCTAGCCATAGTATGTTTGGCTTTCGCCACCCATTTTAAATTAATTTTGCTATGCCCTTTTTCGAGGTTAGTATACTGTGCCTCTGTCTAACAGTGACACAGAAGTGATACCCGGGGTAAACCTATGATCTCCCATCCACTCATCAAGATTCCTCTTGAAGAGAGTCAACGAGGGACTCTGCCTAACCTGGACTGGGATTTTATTCCATAGTGAAGGGAGCCTCTGGGTTATGAATCTGTCCTTCCAGCATGTCCTATTTATTTCAGTGCTGAGGTTCAAGTCTCTCGAGCGTGTAGCTCAATGGGATTTGGATTTTTTGAGGTGCAGCATGTCCCTTAATTCCGGGTTGGACATGGCCTTATACATCAGGCACAGGTCACCTCTGAACAGGCGGTATGCCACTGATTAGAGCTGGCGTTTCTTTAACCGGGCAGCATATGGCATCTGTTTGAGCCCTTTGATCCTCTTGGTGAGGTACTTTTGGGGTCTTTCCAGTTGCTGCAGGTGTTTGGTAAGGTACATCCCAAAAGGGGCATTGTACTCGATTATGGGCCTGATGAGGGATGAGTAAAGAGGCACGATGACCTCCCCTAATCTAGATGTGAATCCCTTCATGATTAGGTGGGCTATATAAAATGTTTTTCTAACCACTTTGGCCACGTGGTTGTCAAATGAGAGATTGCTATCAACTTGGGTCCCCAGGTCCCTAATGACTTCTTCTGTACTTAATGGATTACCACCTATGTGGTAATTTGTGGGCACTTTGTTTTTGCCAAAGGGGATGACTATACACTTTTTGGCGTTTAGCTTGAGGCCATGGCTCTGGCACCAGTTGTCTGTTTCTATGAGGCCCTTTTGGAGGATGCTTGTGTCGGCTGGAGAGTCGATTATGGCGCCCAGTTTGCAGTCATCTGCGAACTTGGTCAGCCATAGTCCTTCCGTGTTGGCCTGTACCTCCGAGAAATATATACCAAACAAGAGAGGTCCCAGGACTGAGCCTTGTGGGACGCCACTTGTAACTGGTTTGGAGTCTGACATGGCTCCAGCAATTCTAACCATGTGGGTTCTGTCCTTGAGCCAGTTTGCAACCCATCTAGTGACATAGGGGTTTATATTTAAGCTGGTGAGCTTATCTATAATGCCCGAGTGGGGTATTGTATCGAAGGCTTTTGCGAGGTCCAGATAGGCTGTGTGGACCACCTTCCCTTCGTCAATGGCCTTGGTGACTGTTTCAAAGAAGTCAACCAGGTTTAAGAGGCAGGATCTGCCCTTAACAAAGCCAAACTGGGTAGGATCCAGTGTCTGTAGGTCCCCAATATCTTTATTTATGAGGTCCATGATGATCCTTTCCATAGCTTTGCAGACCAAGCTAGTCAGGCTTATGGGGCGATAGTTTCCAGGGTCCGTTGAGGCACCACCTTTGTGGAGAGGGACCACTGTTGCTGTATGCCACTCTTTGGGTACATATCCTGTAGTAAGGCTGAGATTGAACAGTAGTTTTATGTTTGGGTTTAGCTCTTCTTGGAGTTCATGTAGGACGCAGCCTGGGACACCGTCTGGTCCTATTGATGCTGTGTTTTTTGCTTTGGAGAGGGCGGCTCCCACCTGAGCATCTGAGATGTCAGGGGGGCAGCACTCTGCTGGGATAGATATTTGCCCTTTTGGTGGGGAGGGGGGGAGAAGTTTGCACTGAACCTGTCAGCTAGGATGTTGGCAATGTCTGTGGGTTCGGTGTATTTTTTGTCATTTTGGACTAATTCTGAGCATATCTGGGAATTCCTACCCAGGTTCCTAACATAACTAAAGAAAGCCTTGTGATTATCCTTAGTGTCCTGTGCATTTTTTCTCTCGAAGCTGGCCTTTGACGATTTTATGAGTGCCCTTAGTTTTTTGCTAATACTGATCAGAGATGCCTTCCCTTTTTGGGATTTTTCTCTGTCATGTAGTAGCTTCCTCCTTCTATTGTATAGTTTGTTTATGGCTGGGGTCCACCAGACAGGTCATCTGCCTTTGGAGTATTGGGTCTTGGTTTTATTTGGGATTGCATGATCCATGCATTCCTGAAGGTGTTCATAGAATGCATTTATAAATGTTTCTGCGGTCTGGGCTGTATTTTCTACAGGCCCGGGGGCTTTGAAGGATTCCACTTCGGTTTTGAGGAGTGTGAAATTTGCTTTAGAGAAGTTTTTCACTGTGGTTTTCTGGGCAGGGGGTGGGGTTGGGATGTGAATATCCAGTGAGATCAGTTTATGGTCTGATCTTACCAGTGAGGGATACACTTCTGGTCTGGAGCATAGAGTCCCCATGTTGGTGATGATCAGGTCCAGTATGTTTTCCCCTCTTGTGGGAGTGGTAACAAGTTGTTCCATAGCATTTGAGTTTATGAATTCTAGGAACCTTTGGGCACGGGTGTTGGAGCTAGAGTAATGCTCCCAATCTATGTTTGGGTAGTTGAAGTCGCCCAATATAATGGTGTTCGGAGAGACCTTCATATTTTCCAGTGTTCTCAGGAAGGCCGAGTGGGGTTCCTGGGTTTGGGAGGGTGGTCTGTAGCAGGCTATAAACTGGAAGGCAGTTTTACCCACTGTTAGTTGCACATGGATAGTCTCTGATGCTTCGTGCTTTGCCACCAACCTGGAGGTGTGGGTATCTTTGATGAATATCGATACTCCCACTCCTTTTGTGGTCCGGTCCAAGTTTTGGGGCCGAAAAGCATGGTATGAGGTATAACCTGGTAGTGCTGGGGTGCTCTCGGGAGTCCTGAACCAGGTTTCTGTTACTGCACAGATATCGATGTTCTCCATGCTAAGGAGAGTTTCGAGTGCGTGCATCTTGAGGTTTAGACTTCTAGCGTTGAGTAGCATTACTCTTAGTTTCTTATCCCTTGTGATACCTATGGAGGTGGGTTTGTCTTTTGAGCCTTGCCTAAAAAAGGCACTATGGGGGCAGCAAGAGCCTTTGCCAATATCCGAAAGCCCAGGTGTGACAGGTGCAAGCCGTCCCTAGCAAAGCATCGTGGCTTGTCGTGCATATCATCCCAAGCTGACAGGCATTGGATCCCCTTTGAATGACACCAATACTTAAGCCAATTGTTGAAATTGATCATCTTGTCTTCATATTGTGGCATCATTCTTGGTGAGGGTAAGATGCTACTCAAGGTCAGGGTCATACCAGCCTGGGCTACATGCTCAGAGAGCTCCTCTATGTCTCTTTTCATGTAGTCCAGGGAGGTACGTCTCAGGTCATTCACACCAGCATGGACAATGACTGAGTCATATTTGTACTTGCGTTGGAGTGACCTGAGTGCTTGTGTTATGTGGCGGATCCTAGCGCCAGACAGGCTGCTCACCGTGACCTTCTCCTTGTTCAGCCTGGTGAGCGGGACGTCAGTGTGCCTGACGATAGAGTCACCTATTACAAGTGTATCAGGTGTGTTGTTTAGCCTTAAGGGCTGTGACTGTTCGGCACACTGGCTTTGTGAGATATGTGTTGCACATGTTTTCTTTTGGGGTAGCGGTTGCTTGGGTGTCTGCTTTGGAGGTCTCTGCTGCTTAGGCAGATCTTTATTTAGAGTCTCCGAGTATGTTTTTGTGTGATTATGTGTTTGGTTTGCTGTCGTGGTAGGTCTATGTGAGACTGGAATTGTAGTGAGTGTGGTTTCCTTCTCCTCCTGACTGGTTATGCCAGTACTGAGTTGAGAGAGCTTAGCCTCCAGTTTGGCTATATGGTTGCATCTCTCACATGTGTTGGAATTTGTTGGGAGGAGGAGAGGGTTGTCTATGTACATGAGGCAGTTGTAACATTGCCTCAAGATTCCCAGATTCATCAGCTGGACCGGAGAGGAGATTGACAACTGACCTTTGGACATGCTAGAATAGTATTGGGAATTCCTTTATAATTGAAAAAAAAGGGCCAATGGGGAACAAGGTACTCAAGGGGAGTTTGTGAGGGTGTAGTGCTTTTAATATTTTAGTGCTGACTTATATAATTGCTTTAGTGAGCAAGTGCCAGGTAACTTAAATGCAATGTGTTACAGGTAACTTAAATGCAAAACGACAAACAGTAACTTTCTTTCAAGTGAAACAAGGAAATAAGTACAGTAAGCAATGCAGATATCACTAGGGATCCACAGAAGCGCTGAAAAGCTGTGTTTTAGGTGGAATTAGCATTTCAGGGAAATAACAAGCAAACAAACAACAAGCATACAAACAAAGCTAGATTCAGCAGGCCTGGATCTAGTCTATGCTACAGCAAACAAGGTGTACCAATTTCAGTAAGAAACAGTTCAAATATGCAGGCACTATAAGCCTTTAACCAGAAATTCCCAGCTCAGAAGGGCAGAGTCCAGCCTCTCCTCCCACAAGAGTGCAGACCACGAACTTTCTTAATGTAAAATAACTGGCCTGAAGCCCAAGTGCTTAAACCAGAACTAATACACTTTTAGAATAACAGACACTGAGACCTCAATCAGCAGTTCACAACTTAGAAGGATGTAAGCTACCTGTCCTGCCATCACAGTGCTGGCCACAAACCTTCCTAATGTAAAACGACTGGTCTGAAGCCCAAGTGCTTAATCCAAAAGACTTAGAATGATAGCTACACTTTAATCAAGTTACTACCACGCAGTAATAAATACAATTGAATACTTTAAAGAATGCCTGGATTAGTGCTCAAGTTATACAAACAAAGCTAGATTCAGCAGGCCTGGATCTAGTCTATGCTACAGCAAACAAGGTGTACCAATTTCAGTAAGAAGCAGGTCAAATATGCAGGCACTATAAGCCTTTAACCAGAAATTCCCAGCTCAGAAGGGCAGAGTCCAGCCTCTCCTCCCACAAGAGTGCAGACCACAAACCCTTTTAATATAAAATAACTGGCCTGAAGCCCAAGTGCTTAAACCAGAATTAATACACTTTTAGAATAACAGACAATGAGCCCTCAATCAGCAGTTCCCAATTTAGAAGGATGTAAGCTACCTGTTCTGCCACTACAGTGCAGACCACAAACCTTCCTAATGTAAAACAACTGGTCTGAAGCCCAAGTGCTTAAACTAAAAGGCTTAGAATGAGTTACACCAAGCAGTAATAAATACAATTGAGTACTTTTAAGATGACGCAAAAGCAAAATAAAGTAGGAAGAAACACAAATCCAGTAAAAGCAGATACATTTTTTTTTTTTTTTTTTTTTTGAGTGAGCAAATGAGATGGGCCCAGGAGTTACAGGACAGAAACAAGTGCAAATGCAGGCCTTCAAATCAGAAAGTTGAGAGAGATGGAAGACCGTCCAAACGGCCAATAACTACAAATTCTGGGCCAGAACCACTCCTTATGTGGTAGACAGGTTACCTGGTGCTTACCACTCCCAATGATAAGCTAGAAGGCTTCCCTCCAACACAGAAAGGCTTGGGGGCTCAGAAGCTTACAAATAGTCCTGGATATAGCAAATCTGTATCTGGAACACTAATTACAGGAAAGGTAGGAAACAGGCTTACAATTTTTTTTTTGTAGTGTTGAGGCAATGTCGGAATCATAGTAAAACCAGTCCAAACACTGACCAGCAAAGCTTGATATGAACAATGTGTGCTTCATGCTTATTGTTTTCTTATATACATCATGGCCAAAGTTGTTAATCACATGTTGTCTCCTTCTCAGTACTGCAATGTATGTATAATATACACTAACTAGGTGCACCTGCTGATCATACTTCATCCAGCTGTTGATGTCATTCACTGTCATCTCTTGTTGCTGCTTATGGAATGGTATAATGCAGTCACATAGTCCAGAATTAAATCCTGCCTTCATTATATCATATTGTGGGGCATGGAGCAGATGGGAGACATTGCTGGCTGCATTGGGTGAGTGCTGTAGGGAACCCAATACATATCCAGGCATCAAAACAATGTAATCAGTAGCCCTAACACATAGCCTGTGATATTTTATGTCATGGCATGAGCAGTGTTAAAATGAATTTTGTCAACAGTTTCAGGGTTATGCTCAAGTATCACAATCAAATGTTTAAGAGAGGTAACCAGCATCACCTGCAAAACACAAAACAGCATTATCTTTTGGGGTGGGGGAGGAGGACTGGCTGTATGCACAGTGTGCACATATGTCAGCATGTATTCTACACAGCATGCCAGCACTTACCAACAAGGTGATACTGTGGTAAATCACTATCCTAGAAATAAACCTAAAGGTCAGACCTATCCCATTTATGGGAATCATAACAACTATCTGGATGCTTTGCTGACCCAGTGTTAATTATATCCTGTGTGCCACAGACTATGTGGCAGTTAAGGGAATAGAAGTCTTTATTACTGATTAGACTGTGGGCCACAAGGATCCTTTATAGCTATGTAAGTGTGATCTGTGGCATTCAGTACCTCATGGAAGTAGATATCATACAAGCCATGCATAGTGTTGACTGCTACCATTTCAATCCTGGGAAACTGTGTGTATTCATTAACTTGTAGTTGCTTAATACTGAAAAACTTATTGAGATTCAATGAGACAGAAGCCTGCAAAATGCTCAGTGTGTCCCCAGATGGTCACTGAAAGAGCTTCAGTGTGCTGGTAAAATGCATCAACCAAGCCCTGGAAGATATCCAAGTCCATCTGAAGTGATCACTTTCCTCCCATCAGTGAAGGCAAGCTTAGTTCAAAACTGCCAGTTATCCTCATGAGGCCTAACTCTGTCAGGACATGTGACATAGTCAGCAAAGCAGGTAGAGCAATACAGTGCTGTTCAACACACTGCAACTGCAAAAATGTCTGTTAATTGCTGCTGTGTAATATTTGCATGTGTTTTCCCCCTGTAGAACACTGAATAGTCAAACTGTGTGTCAACTCATTTGATAACCTTGAATTTCAATTTTATCTGGTTAAGTTGTATGTTTTGTGGTGCATAATCATTTGCATTTAAATATGCAGTCATTTACATGCTATGCATACTGTGCTGTGCAAGCTCTTGCGAAACTATGCAACTAAGATCTATGTAATGCAAATACCCTTTTCATTAGCAAGAAATGCACAAAAGTACCTCGAGTGGTATGCAACTTATCAATACATTTTATCAGCTGTAATGACTGTATGTTTGAGTGATTTAATATTAACTGCTAAAACTGTTTACTTCCAGAGGAGTGCAAAACATTCATAAGAGTACAATACATTGTAGAAGAAGGAATACATAGAGAAATAAATATAAATCGAACAGTCACTGGCATATTAAAATGGAGATAAAGGTAAAAATACAAAATGCTGTCATATACAGAACAGTCAAAGCACCAGTACTCAAAATAACTTCCGGAACATGTTTGATTTGGTAAAAATGAGCTTCAACATGGTGACAGAAACAGCAGAGACAAATATTGTATATTCTAATTTCCCTTATTATTTCCATCATAAGGTAATATTTACTAGGTATTATTTGATTTCTGATTTTTTATTTATGTTGTAAAAAACACCTGTCAACAGTTCTTTTAAATACTGTCTTAACTTGAAATGTTACTGCAGTGGAAAATGTTGCTTTCCACAACCATCCTGTTCGATTCTCAGCTAGAGCGTCTTCTGTGTGGAGACATGCGTGAATGGGCGTACCTTAGTTGAAAGTTGTGCGTCAGAGCTGGCAACTTGGCACATAAAAATCTACTGCCAATCATTAGCAGACCGGAGTTCCGCTGTGGTGACCCCTAACCTGGAAAAGCCGAAAAGACACAACAACTACCTCTCTGTTACTGTAGAGTACAGTGCAAACTGTCAGCTATGCACAGCATGAATTATCAAGACATACACTGCCAATTACTTATCTGTCATTTACTTTTTCCTTTAAGGTGTTTAAGTCCATCAGAATAAACCTTCCATTGAAAATTACACTTGAAATACTTTTCAAAGCACCCTGTGAAATTATTATCTGATAGTCAGTTTCTGATGCCCTGCAAGCCAACATTTGATATTGACAAATGCCTTTTAACGAGTTTGCCCCTGCTTTGTCTTTACACAGGCAATGATCACAGCAGATAGCCAAGATTTCATTATGCCATTTGTCTGATTTCATTGCACTCTTTGTCTGATTTCATTGCACCGTTTGTCTTGAAAGACCCCTTGGATATTCAGGATCACTTTCACATGCTAGAGGTACCAATGCTGTGAAGAAAATCTTACTGTATTACCAGAATATTCATTATACAATGTGTCTATCAATATAGTTTAGTAGGTTAAGATTGTGAACTGCTCATAAACTTTCCTGACTTGGATTCAGTCTATTCTAGCATGATGTGTGACACTTCAAAAATAATTTAATAACGTGTGCAATCACAGGTCACCTTTGGAGCTGAAAATGATTTGTAGTATTAAAAAAAGAAAAGAAGATTATGCTGTTCATAAGATGGCAGAAATGTATGCCAGTCTACCAAATACAAAAACATCAGAGGTAAAGATTTCAATACAGAGTCAGGTCATGAGGTTTTGGGAGGGAAATGTATGTTGAGAGAAGTAACACAGAGCAAAACCATGACACCAGTTCTGAAAGAGAAATCATATACTGTCTAAGCCAACCAAAGCTGTCCCTGACATTTAGGATGCAATATTTCTATCACAAAATGAATAAACTAAATAACAATGCCCATCCTGGGAAAAGAACCCCTGCATTACCTAACAATTATTTGGAGGGCTGCCTACTTTGCAGTGGTATGCAAATACTTAGAAGGCAGAATCCATTTGGATATGAATTCTGGGGTAAGCACTATATTAAATTACACCTTTCTGTATGTAAAGCAATATTTTAAAGAAGCTCTATTCCTGCAACCCCAACAACAATAAAAAGTAATACATTTTGATTAGTTTGCCATGAGGTAGTACATTATTTTAGCTTATGTCAATATATGGTGCAACTTTATTAAGAGTTATACCCTTGAATATATTTTAAGAAACTATTTTGCATCAAGCATATAGGTACTGTACTCCAGTACTCTTACGGTAAATATAAATAAGTCATCATGGAGAAAGTTAGACCAGATATTCCTTAAACAAGATTGCTACAGTTTTCAATAATGGTCAGTTTGAATAAAAATGTAATAATAAAATGGTTCAAAATGAACTATAAAATTGCTTAAAGCTGATAAAATTATTGTAAAAATGTAGCATTCTTGTCTGTTTAAGTTAACATAGATTTAATTGATCAATCAAATTAATTCAGTTAAAGTAAATGTAACCCATAAATATGTTGGGTTGAATGAATGAATGAATGAAGAGGGTTTGTTCCCCTGTGAAGGCTCCCCTTTGAAACACTGACAGAAATGTTTGTGTCTTTCGGCTTTTCCCGGTTAAGGGTCGCCACAGCGGAACTCCGGTCCGCTAATTATTGGCAGTACAGTTTTATATGCTTTCTTGCCGGGCCTAACGCACAACCTTCAACGAAGGAACGCCCATTCACGCATGTCGTCACACAGAAGACGCTCTGAGAATCGAACGGGCAATGTCTAACTGTGAGGCGACAACTGAAATAAAGTATTAAAATTCCAGCCAACTGTGTTGTTATTCTATTTTTTTTTTTTTTTTGCAAAACCTTATATTAAACCCTTAATCCTCTGCTCTAACTGCCAAACAGAGACATTCTGCTCACATCTATGAATTTTGTTTGACAAGAAATGTAAATAAATAATGACCACATTGTGTCCAGTTCCGCACAAGGCATAATGGCCTTCTGTGCACACCTTTAGTCTAAGTAGGGCCTAGGGCAGAGGTTAGGAATTCCCATCCCCCCACTGGGCAACTGCATATTCTGGGGGATCTCAGAAGCCCTGACAATCTATATGTTCTATAATGAATGTTATGCCTTAATTTTTACTTAACTGCTCTTTTTTATATTGATAATAAGAGGAGTAATATATGTGCCCTCAATACTGTTTGTATCCAGATATAGAATGGATAATATTCTCTCTCTCTGTCTGACACACACCCACATGCACACACACTCTATACAGCCCTCTTATCTAATTCACCTACAGCATGTCACTGGGTGCTGGGATAGACCAGGCCACCTGCATGCAAACATACAAAGACATGGTCTAGCATAAGACAAAAGACAGTATCTTTCTCTCTGTCTCACACACACACACACACACACACACACACACACACACACACACACACACACACACACACGCACACACACACACTCCCACACTACCCAGTTACCATCAAAGAAATACCAATTCACCTATAGTATGCCCTTAGGGTGTTGAAGGTAAACAGAGCAGCTGTTTAAAGTGCACACAGAGACAAGGTGTTCATCCGGACTATACTAAGAAGGAATCACAGCCAAGAACTCAAGCAAAGAACCAAGCACTGTGAGATAGCTCATGTATCCAGTGATTACACTTGCTTTGTTGATAGCAGAAACCTCAATTGTCTTTGTGATAAAAGAGCACAGCAATGTACTTCAGCTTTGTTTCACACAGTCATCACACCAAAGTATTCCAAATAGTCCTGAGTAGCCAAAATAATGACTATTTAATTTCAGCAAATGACAGTATGGTTAGTTACCAGAAAGGCCATGTACCAAGCAATCATAGTCACTTTGTTGCCTGGGTACACTTCAGATATAACATTGACATAAAAATAACTGACCACAGCAATTTATTTCTACCCAACTAAACACATGCACATACAACAAACACTTATACCTGTATGCATACATATGCACACGTGCATACAAAAGTGAGTGCACTCATATATGTATATTTCTCTCTCTCTCTCTCTCTCTCTATATATATATATATATATATATATATATATATATATACCAAAAATAAAAACCAAACAAACTCAAACAAGATAAAATGACACCAGAAAGGAAACAGTAAAATCCAGCAGCAGGACTGTGAATATCAAGTTAAGCACCTTCACTCACTTTATTTACAATGAGCTTCTTCAGAACAAAGTACCTTACACACTCAATTTCTTTATAAACAGTAGTCAATTAAATCACATGACATTCCCAAAAGGGGATGATAATGTAATGTTCAATATTTAAATAAATCAATATTAATGATAATGAATCCATATGAATGTAAAATAAATTAATAATAAATAAATAACGTACAAAATATTACGAATATTCATATATAAATAAATTTGAATATGTATAAAAAACATATATATGTATAGTAAATATAGAAATATATATGTATATGTATACATGTGTATATAAAATACAACTAACAGTTGACTACCTACTTCTAGCTAATGTTAAAAAAAAACATTTAATATTGATGGTACCATTAAGGCCAGGAGTTTGGTCAGCTATCAACATTATTTGCCATAAACTTTCTCGACACTCCAAAAAGGTCTTGTAATCACCTGTAAATAAGTCTGAATTTACCTTTTCTAATACAAAAAAGGAAAACTTCTTAAAAAGGGGGCACACTGTAACATGAACAGCCAAGGCATTGGAACCATCCTTCTTTCTAATGGCTAAACAATGTTCATAAATTCTCTTGTTAAGAGCTCTAATGGTCTTACCAATATAAGCAAGCTAATCACAACAACCCTCAAAAATTCTGGTCAACCCTAAATAGACTTCTTCACCCTGGACAGACTTCCACTCCATCCCCATCTGGGTCTGAAAAGAATTCTGCCCTTGATATAGCCAATACTTTCAACTCTTTCTTTACTGACACTATTAATGCCTTGGCCTCTCATCTCTCTAGTGACAACACTAACATCCCTGACCTTGTATCCCTCAAACTACCAACCTTTAGGCTTCTACCCATCTCTACCTCCTTTATACAGAAATGTATCCATAAACTCAAACCATGCTCCCCTTCAGCAGACCAACTTCCATCTGAATTCCTTCAAAAGCAGCCTCCGAAATAGCCTATCCCATATCCATTCTCATTAATAGAACTATAAGTGAAGAAACCATACCTGACATCTGGAAAATCTCACACATCATACCCTTACACAAAGGAGGTAACTCCTATGATTACTCCAACTATAGACCCATAGCTCTCTTGTCCCCACTCGCTAAGATCATGGAAAAATGTGTTCACCAGCAGTTAATGAACCACCTAATAAAAACAACATTCTTACTACTTGTCAACATGGCTTTAGGCCTTTTCATAGCACAACTACCGCTCTCCTCTCCTTTACTGACCTGATTAACAAGAATCGTAATGATAACATCCTGTCTTCAGCTCTCTTTATCGACCTATCCAAAGCCTTTGACATGGTTAATCACTCTCTCCTTATACAAATTCTCAAATCTCTTTCCTTAGAGCCTAAAGCTGTCCACTGGTTCAGTTCCTATCTCTCTAATAGGAAACAAGCCATTCTCTGGGATAAGAAACTATCATCTCTTCTACCTATCTCACTTGGGGTCCCCAAGGCTCTATCCTCGGACCTCTTCTTTTCTCCCTCTTTATAAACGACCTACAAGCAGCTATTCCCCAGGCTACATGCATACAATATGCTGACGACTCCACACTAATTTGCTCTGCTAAATCCATTGCTGAACTCCAAACTAATACTCAAGATATATTCTCCAAAGTGAAACTTGGTTCTTAAAGCGTTGCCTACTCCTTAGCATAAAAAACCAAACTCCTACTCTTTAAGCCTACTAATAGATCCCTGCACTAGATTTCACTATCTTATCTAATAATGGAACCATTATATCACCTGACCCCACTACCAAACTGCTAGGTGTCACAATAGACAACAACCTTACCTTTGACTGTCACATTAATAATACCATTAAAAATGTAAACAGGAAACTCGGCTCTCTCTATCAAATTAGGACTTTTTTAACCTCCCCAGCCAAAGCTACTCTTGCCCACTCTCACCTCATCTCTACTCTTCTCTATGCCTCACCAATCTACACTAACCTCAAAAAAACAATCTTCACAAACTATCAACCACCTACAATAACATAGCCAGATTTGTTACTGGTAAGCCTTTTAGAACACATCACTGTTTAAATCTGCAGCAACTTAACTGGCTTGAACTGTCTAACATGCTACTTCTTTCCCAACTTACAGTTGTCCATAGAGCTCTATACCAAAGTCAAAATACACCTGCACTTTCTAACCTCTTAACCACATATTCTAATCTAAACTCCCTCCGCTCATCAAACAAACTGCTAGTTTCCTTGACAAAATCTAATAACCTAGCTGGTGACTCCCTCTTCTCAAATGCCTTGAGTAAACACTGGAATCAACTTCCTACTGAACTTACTTCTATGGCATCTACTACTTTGTTTAAACAAAAACTTAGAATCTACCTGAAAAGCCACTGGATGTGTCCCTGTTCAAATCCTGATTAAATGTTAATTCCTTACCTACCACTCCTCTCCCTTTTCTTCGCCCCTTAACTGGCCTTTCACCACCTTGCCTCCTTCTCCTCACAAATCCTATTCCTTGTGTCTCTGACCCTATTCCCAGGAAGCTTATATCTTTATCAACTCTACACTGCCCTTCTACTGCCTTTTTGCTAACTCCTGTCCCTTTACTCTCTCTTCTCATGCTACAATATGTAATTATGCTAAAGATGATAGTATTTAGATAGTCTAGGTAGTGTAATCCTTTGTAATCTAGTTTTAGGTTTCAATGTTTTAGTTCTTTTCCCTGGTCTCTCTTATTATTTATCAGGTTCTAGAAGTTGTATTGATGTTTAATAGAATGTATTTTAGTTTTTCCAGTTGCCTTCTTTTTGTAATCAAGATGCATTGGTTGAAGTGTTACAAGTCTGTAACTTGTTATTTGTAACTTGTTATTTGTACTCATTATAAATCTCTTATGTCCATATGTGGAGCTTTTCTCCCCGGGCCTCTGCTGAAAATGGAAATATATCCAGTCAGACTAGCCCGGTTAACAAATGTAAAATAAATAAATAAATAAAATAAATAAAACTTGTCACATGTGTCACACCTAGCACAATAAATAACATTAGTTGTGTTACAAGTGTAATGATCCTTAGACCAAAAAGTCATTGCAATGTGCTTAAATTCAATACTAGACACGTTACTCATAAATCTACACTGTTTACACCATCCACAAGAAAAACTCCCAACAGTGTTAGATGTAATGTTAGAAACCACTTTTTTGTTGTTCTCCAATATGGACTTAATGTTAGTAATCTTTTTGTAAGAAAAATTGGTCTGTCCCCCAAAATCTTTACAAGTTCCATATTTCCCATCATAACTTTCCAATGGTCTAATAACATTTTTCTAATATAGACCATCTCATTACAGATGGGAATAGGAAAAGTTAAACAAAATTTGGAAGAATCATTGAGTTGAGCCGTGATAGATACCCCCCTAGAAGTGTCACCAATGCTTAAAATAGGACAGGCCGAGGTGTCCCTAAGCCACATAACTTCCTGAATTATCTTGTTAAGCCAAACCAAGTCATAACCTCTTTGAACAAAAAACTGTGTCAGTTTGTCCACCTCATGCAAAAAAACAGAATGTTCACTTGTTAACCTGCTGAGGCGTACAAATTGACCTTTAACTACTCCACCTTTCATATGAATAGGATGTAGACTATCCTTGTGCAAATATTGATTCACAAAGGTGGTCTTCCTAAATATCTGACTCTTAAAACTTTGATAAAAAGTGTCAAATGTTAAATGTATGTCCAAAAAGTCAATGGACTTACAAAAACCACCAACAGTGAACTTTAGAAAGGTAGTAGTAAGATTTAAATATTCAACAAAGTTTAAAAAACAAACACAATTGCCCTTCCAGAGAAAAATTAAATCATCTATGTATCGCCTATAAAACAAAATGTTATCTAAATAGGGCAAAACATAAAGATATTTCAATTCCCAAAGGGCCATTACAAGATTAGCAAAGGATGGAGCAACACTTGACCCCATTGCAACACCAGATGTCTGCTGAAAAAAACAATCACCAAACTTGAAAAAATTGTTGGTTAGAACTAATTCCATTAAGGTACAAACAGTATTAACAGTATTGTTCCTAAAATCTGTATACTGTGTCAGCTATTCCCTTAAATATTCTAAACCAACCTCCTGATCAATGCTTGTGTACAGTGAAGTGACATCAAGGCTTGCAAAAGAAAATTCACCAGATGCATCAACCCTATTCAAAAGTTCTAATAAATGCCAGGAATCACGTAAATAAAATTTAGATTCCTGGACAACAGGGTTCAATAAACTGTCCAACCAAATAGAAATAGGCTCAGTTTTAGAATAAGCAGCAGATGCAATGGGTCTAAAAGGGGGGTTGAAATGGTCCTTGTGTACCTTAGGGATACCAAACAACACTGCCATCTTAGGGTATTCAACCTGTAAGAATTTATAGATCTCGAAATCAATGCTAACCTCACAGAATAAATCAAATAACATTGTATCCAATCTTTGTAAACAATTTTGAATGAAATCACTACTTACTACCCTGTAACACTTATCATCATTCAGTAAGGAAAACATAGCTTGCTCGTATTCTGTTGTTTTCATAATGACTATCGAACCCTCATTGTCAGCTTTCATGACTCGAAGCTCGTTGTTTCTACTTAGGTCACTAAGAGCCCTTCTTTCACCTTCTGACAAGTTGGAAACATGAGACCCTGCTCTCAAAGTTCTAAACTGTTTTTCACATAATGTGCCAAAAACCTGTATGGTAGAATTTAAAGCAGGGTTATATGTACTTTTCTTCTTAAAAGTTATTAAATCATTCCTGACCTCTGGAATGTTATCAAAAATAAACTTCAGATTAAGTTTCCTTAAATACAACCTAAAGTCAACAATCAATCTAGGAATGTTAACAGTGTTTGAAGGAATGAAAGAAAAGCCACACTTTAAAACAAAAACCACGTCATTACTAAGGTCATCACCGGTGAGATTTAAAATCTCAATGTCAAAAGTTAATTATTTTTCCGACCTTTCCCCTTCCCCCTGTTCTTGTTCTGTGCTTGTTGTGACCACTTCGGAGTCTTTTGTTGCCTGAAGAGTCCATTAAAAAAGGACCTGTTGCATTGACAACACCCAAAGTGTCATTGGAACCTTGATTAACTTGGCCAGTTGTGTCCCTGTTATCATTCAGACCAGAATTACCTGAATTGTCTGAACCATTATGTACATTACTGTTATTGTTGTCACTATTACTGCCACTCAACCTAGTTACTGTGGCAAAAGACTGTTTTCTGCCTCGACTCAAGTTTTTGAAATTAAGTGGATATGCTGAGCCGTTAGAATAAGAAAGAAAATCCCTTGTAAGTTTACCATGTTTCCTTAAAATAACAGGCGCCCTGTGTCTGTCCACCTTAGCAGTAATGCCAGAATATAAAGTGCAAAAAGAAGAAAAACAAGGTGATAATTTAATGTTCTTATCAAGTGTCTCCAGTTCGTTTTTCATAGAATTGATATCCTTCTTGTAATGTAAAACCAAAGCCTTCATGAGAGAAACGCCAGTATTTTTAAATAATTCAACCAATTCTTTATAGAATGTGTCATCGTACGTAACACAATTAGGGAATCTGAAGACTCTTAAACCTTGTGGCACACAGCCACGTCTAATATTTTCTTCAAAATAAAGAATCTCCAATTGTAGAGACACTATCTTTATCGCTAAATTTTCTAGTTTGAAAATATTATTTTTATAAGACTCAAAGTCTTGGTCGTCATTATTCTCTACTGTACCACTTACTTGAGCAGAATCGACGCCATGCTTGACATCAGAAAAAGGATTGGAACTCGTCAAAAAAATAGTTAGACTTGAGACAGCCGAAGAACCACCGTTAACACCAAAACTGGAAATCGTCCGCCTTCCACTTGCCAGAGCATGCACATCGGAAACCACTATGCCCACTTCACGTCCTTTTATGTTGCTCTAGCAATATAACCTGTAGAGGAACTGATATACTGATTCAACTTAGCAAACTTCCAGTTTGAGGTTTATCCATCTTTTTTCACATTTTTACATATGGAGTCAGAGTGTTACATCAACAGTGATGATCAACTAGAACCAATATTAATACCAATGGATGGCATCCCCTGCCATGCTTGTTCTTCTGTGCCCCCCCCCCCCATACACACACACCTATGGCCAGTTTAGAGTGCCCAGTTGACTAACTGCATGTCAGGTGAACACAAGGAGGACATATACACAGAAAGCACTCTAGCTGAGAGTCAAACCACAGAACCTCTTTATGTGGGGTGACAACACTACCCAATCCACCACTATGCTGTCCAGTCTGATGAAGTCTGTGTTTAATTCTGATAAGAAAAAAGCATTAATGTTTAGGAATTTGATAATAAATTAACCAGATTTTGTGCCTCTTAATTTTTGTTGCATTTGCTGTTTATTGCTTAAGTGTATCTGTTTGGTTATATGTTTTAAACTTCACATTTGCTGAGGAAATCACAATTTGAATGACTGCCTTTTAACTTTTTTTAGTATTGCACTTAAAGTGAACACAGCACACCTGATCTACAATGAATCATTATACACCCCATTATTTACCTTTATACACACACATGCATGAAACAGTGCTTGAGCAGTTCCTTTGTTCTTTATAATACAATAGTTTTTATTGTCTCCTACAAAAAGCCAGACATCTGTCAAATAGTGCCTTCTGCACTCATGTTGTATGTCACAGAGTAATAAATATTAAGATGCGATTTATGTTCATTTTTGAGACTGCTAAATATGCATTAGCCCCATGTACCTTTTTTGTGTACATATTTGGCAAATCTCTTATGATTTTGTTGAGTATTTGCCTAATTCAGAAATATTTGGACAATCAAGTATTTAGAATTCATATTACAGGAGTATAAGCATTAAGTTCTCTGTGAAGGGCTTTAAATGATCAGCTTAAAGTGCATTCGCAATGAATACCTATCTAAAACACTTTGACATAGCAATATGTTGCTTCCTTACTCAAACACTTTCAACAACAATAGCTTGTTAAATACTCAAAAACTGCCCGTATCTATAAAAAAATGTAGTCACCCTGTAAGCAAAATATATATTAAATTGACAGTGGCATGCCAATGATAATAATATATACATGCATATTTTGCATTTGTATAATAATGAAGATTCATTTGCAGAAATTTAAAGATTGCTTCCCCGGTGAGACTGGAATTAAATCTTGTGGCATGACTGTTGGTTACAAAAAAAATGTATTGAGAAAAGTTTTCTTTGAGTTGATTTTTGGCTGCAGTAGAGCAAGTGAATTTTAAAAACTACTGTCATCACAAGTATTTCAATCTGTGATCACAAATCTTTTATCCAGCAGATGGGAGCACCATATCACACTTTGGAAAGGACATTGGTTAAATTAACCCAGGCCATAATATGCTACTGACATTTGCTGTTGTTTGTAAAGAATTTTGTCTTTTTGCAAGGATTTTTGCTTCAGCTATTCTGCTTACTATGTACTTCTCAGTCTGTTGACATTTTGAGTATGGATTATAGATTTTTTATGTATGTGTGTGCAGGTTGTTGAAGCAGTTCAGGATGTAAAACTGAGGGGAATCTTTTTTGCTGGGTATCCTAATATTGCTCTGTCTACATTACAGAGGCATATATTATATAATAAACAGTTATTACTATATAAATACAGCCACAGTAATTGGACAGCCCATTGAGCATGCCCATTGTAAATCAAGCCTATACTTACTCCACTACTGCCCTATATTGCTCCATACCTATCACTCATCTCACCTCCCACAAACACATCTTTACCCTTCCTCTGTTACACCCCCTTTTATCTATACCCTTCTTTTTTTCACATATTCTTTTTCTCAAACTTAAAAGATACATAACCTCACAACCTCCCACTCACTGACTAAACTCTACAAAGTCCATGATGTATCATATAAAATATGCCATGCCTCTCCATATCCTATCAGCCCTGCTACATCTAGTCCTCTATCCCACCTCCTTCCAGTCTAAGCTCCCCCTTATATTCACTATCCAATCCTACCTGTAATTGATGATCACCATCTTGTCAAACCTACGATTTACATCTCCCCATACCTCTACAATATCTTCCCTAGTCTACTCTTTTCTCTCAGGTATTTTCATGTATTTTCATACCGACAATGCTGCCAATTCACTATCTAGTTATCATAGACTGTTTTCAAGATTAAACTATCTTACCCTTCACTGCGTTTCCCACATCAAACTCCAATGTGATATCCACCCTAATCCAGGTCCAACACACAAAATGCACCCATCCCCTTCCCCCCAAACTCCTCACATTGACAATTCAACTAACACCACAAAAACCTCCTATCTTCCTCTGAAGACAAATTACTCTGACCTGTTTATCATTAATGCCAATCTAAGAAGCCTAATAAACAAAGTCCATGAATTTCATGTCACTGTTGCCCTATACTCCCCTGACATATTAATCATTACTGAAACATGGCTCAAGACCCATATCAAATTTGAAGAATTTCTTCCTTGTGGCTATAATATCCTTAGAAATGGCAGAATATCTAAGGGTGGAGGGGGATTGGCATTATGTTTAAAGAAAATCTTAATCTGGTACACCTGAAATCTACCCCACCTGACATCCCTAATTTCAACAGCACGCCTAGATCTAAACAGCCATAAGGCCATTATTTTCATTGCTATCTACCTCCCTCCTGCTAAAAGCCTCCATCATATTGAGAACACCACAGAATGGGCCTCTACAAACTTCACCCATGAAAGTATAACACTAGGAGATTTCAATCTTGAGTGGACCACCTGCTCTTCCAGTACCCCCAAAAATGTTGTTAACCTTTATAATTTCTGTCAAAGAATTAACCATACCACATGCATTGACAAGCACATTAAGAAAAAACTCATTCTACACTGGATTTTAACTAATAAGTCTGATATTAATTATGGTGCTGGGTGTCTCCCAGACATCTAAGTGATCATTTCCCTACCTACTTGATTCGAAAACAATTACAACATTTCTCCAATAGTTCATACCACTATATTCACAATAAAAAAACATTTCTCTCCGTCTATATTTAACTCTGACTTTTACACTATGATTGGACACCTTTGAAAACCCTTCCACTTGACAGTGCTGTTCAGTATTTCAATACTTCTTTCCTACAAATACTGAATGAGCTAGATCCCATAAGAAAAATATGTACCAAATCAAAACAGCTTCCCTGTCTATCAAAAGATACAATTAATCTCCTAAAACAAAGAGATAGAGTCTGATCACACTATCAAAGTAGCAGATGCAAAGATGACCTTACTACTTACCAGCAACTTAGAAATCTAGCTAAAAAAGCTAATCAAACAGAAGAAAAGCCTACTTCCAAGCAAATCAGCTAAAACACCAGAACAATCCTAAAAGACTCTGGCACACAATTAATCTCCTCCTCAACCCAGGTAAACCTATAACCCCAGCCTGAACTCTCACCAACCAAAATGAGTGCATAGCCTCAAAATTTAGCTCACACTTTATTAATCAATAACCTTATTACTTAACAACACCCCTAATGCACCTCCTACCATACCTCAAACTCCAAATAGTCATACTACCCTTCTCCAACTCAAACTAGTCCAAACCAGCTATATTAAAACTCTAATGTCCAAACTAAAGCCCTGCACACTAGGTGCTGACCAGCTACCTGGTGACTTTCTTCAACTAGCTGCTCCCTCCTTAGCTTACCCTATATTTATTATTATCAAACGCTCTATTGCAGAACAGTACATACTATCTCTCTGGAAAATATCTCACATAATACCCCTAAGTAAAGATGGTCCTTCTACTGATATATACAACTATAGACCCATAGCTATTCTGTCTCCACTTGCCAAAATCTTAGAAAAATGTATACACAAACAGTCATTAAACCATTTCCTGTCCAATAATCTATTATCCAAGACATAACATGGCTTCCGGCCCAGGCATATTACCACTACAGCACTTATCAGCTTTACTGATACTGTATGCCATCATAAAGTCAAAAGCCAACTAGTCTCTGCTACCTTCCTAGACATGTTAAAATCATTTGATACCGTATCACATAAAATACTTCTTAACAAACTAGCCGCCTACCACACCAGTCCCTAAAATGGTTTCATAGCTGCCTGTCTGAAAGTAAACAAGCCACTTTATGGGACAATAAACTCTGCCCCCACCTCCCTATAAGGATTGGAGTCCCACAAGGCTCCTTGGTCCACTTCTGTTTACTATCTTTACTAACAACCTTATTAGTGCAGCTGACCCAGCCACTATTGTACAATATGCAGATGATGCCTCCCTAATCTGCTTCGCCCCCACCATCAATGAACTCCAAGAAAAATCCTAAGCAGCCTTCCATAATATAGAAGACTATCTAACTCACCATCAACTTATACTTAACCCCCAAATAAACAAACTAATGGTCTTCTACCACAACCCAACATCTAATAATCCACCTCCCATCTACATATCCTCTTCCAATGGTACTATTTTAGAGCTAGTTGATCATACAAAACTTTTCGGCATTACAATTGACTGCGGACTCAGATGTGACAGACACCTTGCTCTCACCATTAAAAATGTGCATGCCAAACTGGGCTCACTGTAGAGGTCAAAACCATTTCACACTGACAAAGCCAGACTCGCAATAGCTCGAACCTACCTACTATCTTCCCTTCTTTATTGCTCTCAAATATTCACCAATCTTTGAAAAACTGACCTAAATAGCCTTGAACAACAAGACTGCTAAATTTGCTACAAATCAACCTCATAGATCTAATCATTGTACAACATTAATTCAGCTAAAATGGATCCCTCATCTTCTTAACCTGAATCAGCTTCTAACTGCTCATACAGTCCTATACAAACCTGACAACTGCCCATCACTATCAGATCTAGTCCAGCCCCATAGAAACCTGACATCCCTTAGGTCGGCTGATAAAATATTGCTAAAGGTTAATAAAGCCCAAAAGACCTATGGCACCTCCCTTTTCTCTCATACCATTGCTAAACTATGGAACTCCCTTCCACAGCACATTCTTACCATCACTGATGCACACACATTTAAATAGACTCTAAAAGAATATTTCTCTAAACATAGGCTTTGCTCCTGTTCTCACCCTGGCTAGATACTTCAGTAAACAGCTAATCCTTCCTCTGCACTATCCTTCTCAATATCACCTGGCTATTGTATCCTTCTTACACTACCTTCTCTCTATCTCCAAACTTTTGAATCCTTCTTACACTACTCATTTTAGAAGGGAAAAAAAAAAAAAGCTTCTTAATCATATGAAAAATAGACTATCCCCGGGATTCATGAAGCCTGCGCCAGGTGCCGGAGTAGTGTCGGCAATCTAGCGCCAAATATGGCCCTGGAGTGATTCAGGTATGAGCTGTTTTCACATGCATTACCAGCATATACCAGAGCTGCACAGCTCCCGGCACATGTATGCTAATTACCCCATGCGCAGCAGTGTAGCATGCAAATGAAGGTATATAGAGATTCATGAAATGGTGCAGGCGTAGCGTAAGCATGAAGAAATGTAAACCAAAATAAATGGTTTACATTTTGTCAGACATAAAATTGGAGCCATGAAAGTGGACCAAATTTACGTATTATCATGTTAATATATGCCAATGGCTAAATATATAACCAATGGCATAGAAAAACATGCACAACACATAAAAAATAACATTTAATGCCATGGCTACACTGACACAAAGTAAAACTGCAGTGCATCTGTGCACAAACGGGATCACAAGGAAAGTATATTTAGATATCAGATAACTGCAATGTAACACAATTTATGATATCTCCATAATAGTCAATGGCACACATGCTACACCACAACCTTGGTGCAAGGGTTGCTAAGGGTCTGTGACAGTGTTCTGTGCAGTAACTAGGAATTAGTAGTCAGTGCCATGTAAATGAGTCAAGTAATACTGAATCGCAAATGCCCTGTCGGCGTAAGGATGTACCACACGGTTTAGCGGTACAACACCGAGGATTGGCTGGAGGTAAACATGACATCAAGAGAGGGGTGCGCCACTGTAGCTGTAAGCACATTGGGTCATTGCTAATCTGGGTTGCCTGTTGCTAATCAAAACCGCAGGATAGGGTGTGGAAGTAGCCATAGCTTTGCTTAGCTTAGGTAACCGAAAGTGCATGTGAACGTGGATGAAAACGCGCTCGAAACCCGGTAAATGGCTGTGCGCAGCATGCACCACAGCTGAAACAGGAAGGATATGATAAGACAATAAGGAAATGATGCAGCATGGTAATTGGAGTACAAATGAGTAATTAACATCTAGGAACTCACAGTAGGCCATTGACAACAGCTAACAAGGCTGCTAGCAGCTACCTGCAGACCAGGAAAGGGGAGGTGCCGTACTGCAAAGAAAAGAGAACTGTCACAGCAGAACAAAGCAAACTTGCAGTAGATCAGCTACATAACACATTTCCCAACACATTACTGGGTTGTGAAAGTGCAAAACAAGAAAGCCGGCAGCTGGATGCATGCCTGACAATGGGAGGGGAATCGGGTTGAAAATTGAAGTAAAGGGCAATAGATGAATCACGGCAGCTAAGTGTAAGTCAACACCAAAGGCCCCACAATAGCAGTACCTGCTGTAAAACCAATAATTAAGATACCCCACAGCTAGAATTGCACAAACACACCCAATTACACCAGCATCATCCATTGCACAATAGCTAAAAGTGTGAAAGCTCCACACGCACACTTGTGTATTCCCAGACACCCTGCACCATTGGTGTATACAGACAGGGAACTTTTAATATGTACATGTTAGGGGCCACCATAGCTTTGATTCACTAGCATGTGTTGGAGACTGACGGTGGTGTGGAGGATGATGCTGACAACCATCTCAGGCAGCGGAGGAGGAGAAGAGTGTTCAGACCCAGGGTAACCTACCAGGGGCTACATGGTCTGGAGATAGTAGAGCATTACAGGGTGGACAGGGGCATTATACAGCAACTTGTTGAGCTGTGCAGGCCACACCTCAAAGCCAGAAGTAACAGAGGGGAACCCATCACAGTGGACACGAAGGTAGGTGTAAGCTTGAGAATACTAGCCACAGGTACCTTCCAAAGGCCAACTGGAGATATGGGGATCTCACAGGCATCAGCATCCAGGGTACTCCACCAGTTCCTGGATGACATGTTACCACATGCCAATGAGCACATATACTTCCCCCAAACGCAGGATGAGTTGGCCAGCAATATGCATCTCTTCTACCATGTGGCAGACTACCCGGAGGTACTGGGTGCAATAGACTGCATGCACATACACATCATGTCACCACCCAGTGAGCAGGGTAGGCACTACATAAACCACAAGAGATACCCCTCCATCAACTGCCAGGTTGTGTGCAATGCCCAGGGCATTATCATGGATGTGTGTGCTGGCAGCCCTGGAAGCTATCACGACTCCCACATCTGGCATGCCTCACAGCTGTATCAGGTATTTGCCAGGGGGGACATCCCATATGGCCACCTGGTGGGAGATGCTGGCTATGCACTGGAACTGTGGATGATGACTCCCATCAGAAATGCACACACAGCCACGCAAGAACGCCATAATGAGGCACACGCAGAAACCAGAATCATCATAGAGCACGTATTTGGGATGCTGAAATCATGGTTCCATTGCTTGGACATATCTGGTGGAGCCTTGCAGTACTCTCCAGGCACGTGTGCCCACATCTTCATAGTATGTGCCATGCTACACAATATGATCCTGCAAAAACAGCTGCAGCAGGGACAGAATGGTGAAGGCCCTCACAGCCCACCACCATTGCCAAGAGACCCACAGGTACAGAGGGACTCAGACCAAGAACACCCTGTGCTAGCCCAAGTAGGCAGGCGGAGGCGTGCCCAGTATGCCCATGCCTGAACGAACGTATAGCACACACACTGACAGTGTAGGCACTCATGGACTAACACCCTTCTCCACCTGCACACACAGCAAACATGGATGGCACACACACACGACCACCTGTAAATTGTCATGTATAGGTGGTCTACTGTGTGCATCCTACATAGGTAGCCCTCAACTATTGTACACACAACCACTATTGGCACAAGGTAAGTCAATACCTGAACAGTAAATTAAGCTATCAGCATGTGTCCATACTGTACGTAGACGTTCATAGATACATAGATCTGCCGAGGTCACTCATAAGCATAGGCAAAATGTGTCTGCTGTCGCCACCCCATCGATTAACTAACTGTCCCACTGTGGAGGAGAGCCAATTGCAAGATCCCTGGGGTGTATCCACTGCTCCCCACCCACTCTGGAAGGATTCCCTGGAGTGTTAGTGAGGGGTTTTGTATAATGTAATCAGGGATGTAGTGCCAAATAATGGGGAGTATCCCTGACAGGAATCTTCTCAGATGATTTACACGTTACATAGTATACCTTAACCACAGCTTGCATATATAGGTAGTATTCCACAGAATAATAAACATGTGGAACACACAACAGCTGAAATGTGCGTTAATCACCCTTGCACTACCAGTGCCTACTCTGAGAGGTAAAATATCACTGCCAGGATTAGAATACGCAACCATGTACACAATCTTCACAATAACATACCACTAAACTACCTGAAATGTAGCAATGGCAGTCGTGTATACTGACCGGATAAAACACACATGTACCCAATGAAAGGTGTATGTGATATATGTATATATATATATATATATATATATATATATATATATATATATATATATATATATATATATATACATCATATATATATATATATATATATAGAGAGAGAGAGAGAGAGAGAGAGATATGTCGATATATGCGGATATACATATATATGTAGATATATAGATAGGGCAACAATATCTACATAACCATGGAGGTACATATAACTGGGATACCTACCACATACCGACTGCTTTACATACTGATGCTCGTAATCCCGAGGCTTAAGGTCCGAAAGTACACAGTACCGAAACACCAGATGTGTGAGGTTTAAAATCACGATGTTAAGGGACAGTTAGTCAGTGCTTCTGGTGTTGCAGTTCAGGTAGGTTACTGTGTGTAAGTGTGTCTCTGAGGGCTGTAGTGTGTGTAAGTGTGTGTTCTGAGTGTGGTGTGTGTTCTTGGGGGACTGTAATGTGTGGATGTGGGTTAGCTTTGTGCGTCTGTTTGCACGATCTAGGAGGTAGAATATTAATGTAGGAGGGGTGTGGGGGGCGCAGACACCTACATGGGGGGTGTAAGGGGGCTTGCCCACCTGCTCATACGTAGTGTAGGATGGTTTGTTTGGATGTGGTGGGTAGCAGTGTGTCTGTGTGTGCGTGTGTGTGTTCCATGTTCGTGTTACTTTCGCGAGTTACTGTCACTGTCGGTAATGTGGGGTATGGGAGTCTGGGTCCGGTACTGTGTGCATCGGAACTGTGTGGTTTCGGGATTCCATAGGTATCCTGTATACAGTGGTTGAAGTGTTCATATATGTGTATAACATGGACCATAGCAATCACACATTCCGCCACGACCAACCTTTATGAACAAAGGATATGGAGAGTATATGCCTATACACTATTACAAATATGTGCTATGGACATGAGCCAATGATAGTGTTACCGCCTGTCCCTCTTTGGGCAGTTGTGTCCTGACCAAATATATTAAACGTGGCAAATGTCCTGGGATTGCAGGACATAATTATGTCCCATATGTAATGTAATAGTTGCATACAATAGTTCTTTCTGTATCTAAAATACCTACATGTTAGAAGAAACAAGATAAGCAACTAAACTGTTACAACTATAAGCTTATATTTAGTCAAGAAAGGAAAGTTATATCCCTTGTACTGACCGTGGGTTTGTGTCGGCCTGTAAATTCTGATGTGTGTCCCGAAAATGTCCCACTATGGCCATATGAAAAGGTGGCAACCCTAGCCAAAGAGGGTCAGTCACCAACACAACTACAATAACTGCAAATACCTATGACAGAAATACACAGCTTTCATGTAGCAGCACTTTATTACATTTTGATGTATTCCCAAAAGGATTCAAGGGCTAATATCACCTGCATGCTATACACGAACCACATAACAGTGCCTTAATGAATCAGCCTGCAATTACCATAGTATTAGTCCACTAAAGGATAGGTGTTCAAATAGGGAAGAAACCCTCATGCACATATCGATTATGTATAAAAGCAGTTCCTACACACCTGCATCTGCTATGCACACCCACCATCACCCCCACACCCAAACAAATTACAGTACAAACTGTAATAACATCACAAATTATTCACTCACTGTACGACATCTGCAGAAGCCTTAACATACCTTGTTAGAGACACACTAAGATGGTCCTATGTGAAATAGTTGCTGTTATACAATGGAACAGCTGCTCATATTACAGGGTTTGTTTGCACTAATCCCTTTTCAGAGGGTTGTGTGTACACCGGGATGTGTTACCAATTACTGAGTAACAGCACAGTATGCTACACTTGTACACCAAATCAAGGATGTCTGGTGAGCACACTGTAAACCACATAACAGTTCATGCATAGCCATACATCCTTGAGCTGCCCAAACATCCTTGCCAGACTTAAACATCTGCAGAAATATCAGGTACAAACAAACCCTGCATAAGTAGCAATGTTCTGAAATATAACAGCTGTACTCACATGTTGAACAAAATTGTCCAGCCATTACACACAATCCACGGGAGTCATGAAGCTAATATATCTCTGTCTGTCTCCATATAGCTGTTGAAATACATAACAAACAACACATCCAGGCCGTTTTCCTTGAAAGTAAGGCAAACGGACAACGCCGAAAAGGAGTACTCAGTTATACACCACTGTTGTCATGGTATCGGCTAATGGAGTAACTGCACAGCTGATGTGCATCTAATTAACTACTTTGGAACACCAATTGGTGGTCAGGATACCACATGTTACCGATATTTAACTAGAAAAGGATGGCTTATCACACATTCAAACCATCTGTATATACCAGCAGAATGTTACAAAGAAGATTAAAACACAAACTGAAAAGGATTGAATCAACAGTTAACGACACCTCGGGTTACTAATAAGGTATGTAGAACAGTCAGTATGTCTGTGTGTTTAGTACCTTTTCTGTAGTATTTAAAGTGCACGCATTCCATATAGTGGAAACAGTTATTTTGTAGTGATGTATTGTTGAGCATAGTAACGCTTGTAGTATTTATGTGTGTACTGTTGTAGGTCACAAGGCAAACACCGCATACACCACAAGGGATGCTATATAAGGGCTTTGAACACAAATATTCCTCACCGGATGCTGTCAGTGGCAGGGCTGGTCCAACAAGTATGTGCTATAACAGGGGATAGTATATGTTGATATATTCTAACAGTAGCCATATGTATGGGTGTATTATTGAGAATAACATGTCGAAGGTTGGCCCACTGTGCAATTATGATTTGCATTGTAGAGTATTGTGCCAATAACTGTGTAATGTACAGTATTGTAGGCAGATATGTATTACAGGTTACATAGCATTACTGTAATGTTAGGCAAACATTAGTTATGTCTATTGGCATTTACAATACACAATAACAGGTTACATATGACTTTTAATCACCTGACAGTTTATCAGCATGATAGCAAAGTAAATTGGAAGAGCTAGTTAACTATCCATGCACATAAGACATGTAATAAGTGCAAAGGCAGGTACTAGGCTGTCTTACCAAGGGTATTAATAAGCCTAGCTAGAGTGTGTTGGCTTTCACCACCTCCATAGGTTAGTGCCCTGTGCCTCTGAATGGGAGAGCCATTAGTTCCCTGTGCCTCTGTCCAGCAGAGCCACTGCAGTGATCCCCGGGGTACATGTCTGTCTCCCATCCACATGTCAAGGTTTCCCTTGAAGAGTGCTAGTGAGAGGCCCTGCCTGATGTACATTGGAATCATGTTCCAAAGCATGGGGAGTCTCCGGGTCAAGAATCTATCCATCCAGCACGTCCTAGTCATCGTTGTGGTTAGGTGTATATTCCTAGAGCATGTGGCTCTCAGGGGCCTCTGTTTAGGTGGAGCATTTCCAGCAATACTGGGTTGGACATGGGCCTTGTATGTCAAGCAGAGATCACCTGTGAGTATGCGGTATGCAACCAAGTACAGTAGGAGTTTCTTAGGTTGGGCTCACAGGTCATCTGTTTGAGGTCAGTAATCCTCTTGGTGTGGTACTGTTGTGGTCTTTCAAGCTGTTGCCTTGTAAGGTATATCCCAAATGGGGTGTTGTATCCTTTAATGGGTCTAATAAGTCATGAGTAGAGAGGCACAATGGCCTCCTTTGATCTGGATGCAAACCCATTAGAGATTAGGGGGGCCTTGTAGAAGGATATTCTAACCACCTTGTCATTATGGGTATCAAAGGAGAGATTGCTATCTACTGGGGTTCCCAGATCTCTTATTTCCTTTTCTGTATGTAGGGGACTATCACCTATGTGGTAGTCCGCAGGTAATTAGTTATGTCCAAAGGGATGACTATGCACCTTTTGGCATTCAGCTTGAGGCCATATTGACACCAGGTATCCATCTCAGTGCGACCCTTCCAGAGGGTGTCTGTAACAGCTGGGGAAGCAATTATGTCCCCTAGTTTGCGGTCGTCTGCAAACCTTTTCAGCCAAAGCCCTCCTGTGCCTGCCTGTATGTCAGAGAATTATATACCGAACATGAGGGGTCCTAGGACTGAGCCCTGGGGGACACCACTTGTAAATGGTATACAGTCGGACCTACGGTATGCAACTCCCACTGTGTGGGTTCTGTCCGTGAGCCACTTTGCAAACCATCACATGACGCAGAGGTTAATGTTCAGGCGGATGGGTATGTTGATAATACCAGAATGAGGAATGGTGTTGAAAGCCTTTCAGAGATCTAGGTAGGCTGTGTGGACCTCTTTACCCTCATCTAATGCCTTGGTAACTGTCTCTAAGAAGTCCACCAGGTTTAGGAGGCATGGTCTGCCCTTAAAAAAGCCAAACTGGGAGGGGTCACAGGTTTCGAGGTACCCAATGTCTCTGTGACTGAGATCCATGATGTGCACCATAGCCTTGCAGACCAGGCTAGTCAGGCCTATAGGGCAATAGGTCCCGTTGTCCGTTGTGGCACCATCTTTGTGGAGTAGGATAACTGTTGCTGTGCACCATTCAGGGGGCACTAAGCCTGATGTGAGGCTATTATTGAACATGGTGCGTAGGTGGGGAGCCAGTACATTCTGAAGTTCGTGTAAAGCGCAGCCTGGGATGTTGTCTGGTCCCATGGATGCTGTGATATTGGCTTTAGAGTGTGCAGCTTTGCGAGGGAGGGGGGAAGGTAGCACTGAACCTATCTGCCAGGATGTTGGCAATATCAGTTGGTTCTGTAATGTTCGTGCCTTTGTGCTATAACTCAGAGCAGATCTGGGTGTTAACATTGAGATATGTGACATAGCTATAGAATGCTTTGTGGTTGTTTTTGGAATTAGTGGCGGTTTTGTTTTTGTAGCTAGCTTTGGAGGATCTTATAAGGGATCTCACCTTCTTACTGAGGCTGACCAGGGAGCTCCTCCATGCATGGGATTGTGGTCTCATTTGCAACAGTGTCTTTCTCCTGTAGTACAGTTTGTTTATGGCAGGGGGCCACCAGATTGGTTTCCTTAATTAGGAGTATAGCATCTTGGTTCTGTTTGGGATAGCACAATTCATGCACTAGTGTAAGTGCTTATAGAGTGCATTTGTGTAGGATTCAGCAGTTGTAACATTATTGTCCATCTGCATGGGTGTCATGACGTTCACCATGTCTGTCTTAGGAAGCATGAAGTTGGCTTTGTAGACATATTATACTGTGGTTCCCTTAATGGGGGATGGGGGCGGGATGTGGATATCAACAGTGTTCAACTCATGGTCGGATCTGACCAACGAGGAGTTGACTTCACGTGTGGAGCACCGGTCACCCATGTTGGTAATGCCTAGGTCTAAGATATTGTTGCCCCTGGTGGTTGTGTGGATATGTTGATCCAGGCCATTGGTGTTTATGAATTCCAGAAAGTGTTGAGCTAATGAGTTGGTACACGAGTAGTTTTCTCAGTTAATGGTGGGGTAGATTCAGTGAGACTATGTGATTAGTGTGGTGTGGTGCGAATGTTTACCTTCTCCACATGACTGTCAGGGTCAGGCTTGGTTGGAGAGAGCTTTACCTCCAGTTTGGCTAGATAAGTGCAACTCTCACAGGTTGTAATGATGGGTGGTAGGTGGAGAGGCTTGTCTGTGTATGAGGCAATGTGTACATTGCCTCAAGTTGTCCAGATACATCAGATAGACAGGAGAGAACACTGGCAGTTGACTTTTGGACATGCCTGAATATAGAACTACTTTCCCCTAGATAATTGAGAAAAGTGAGTACAAGAGCTATTTTACTCTAAGCAAGTGAGAAAAGTATGTACAAAACCTGTTTACCTCTAGGTAATGAGGAAGATTGAGTGCTATAGTAATTAGTAGCTTATGTAATGCTTACAAGTTCTGAACAAGTGCTGAGCATGAATAAGCAATCCAGATAGGGTCTTGGATAACATAAACACACTGCCCCCCAACAGGTGCACAATCATATATCCATGTATACCACAGGGCCCCTGTACCCACAACTATGCAGGTACAGGCTGCAATCAGGCTGCATGGGACCTGTCCACATCACAGGTTGTATCATACACATATGGCAAAACAAGATGCTCTCCACGTACACATGATGTAAAACATAGCTCCATGTCAGGCTCTGTACACACTGAATGGTACACATCAACAGGTATCACAACCCACAAAGGGGGAGACACCACTGATAATGGGAAGTACTGCACTACTACTCTGCTGAGTTTGGTCTGGAAGGCCATGAACCTTGATGAAATAATTGATGGCAGCAGTACAGATGTAGATGACAGTAAGGTTGATTTCACACTGCATATCATAACCTTTCCAGGTCATAGGACATCATCACCCATACTGTGTACCACCTACACTCGGTATACTAGATGTACATTCCTATGTCACAGGAGTGCTTTGTAACAGGACTGCTGGCAGAACCAACACTACAGAAGGTGTCTGAATAATACATGCTCATCACACCAGTGACAGCTACAGTAAGTCAGGGTTAATGAATTGTATTCCCCTTCATTGTAGTCCATACCTCACAAGCAAACAGAAGGCATCTGCCTATTGAAGTATGAGAATGACTATGACCTAGGAGCAATCGCCAACTCAGGAGTGTTGTGGACAACATACAGAAGGGGCTTTGTGGGTGAGGTGTGTGTGTGACATATGGCCACAATCTGACAGCTACATATTGCATTGTCACCCCTATGTTAATAACCTTGTACCCATGAACTACCACCTAGGCAGCGGTCAACATAATGCACACTTGTGTATAAGGGATGCAGCTGGGCAGTTGTCTTTCCTGTGATAGCTATGTCACCGCACCTGTCAGGTAGTCATATGTGGCAACCCTAATAATGAAAGGGTGCCATCCATGAATTTAGAGATCATTGTGCAGCTATACACAACACTCAAGTTACCCATATCAGATCACATATTTCCTTTAAGGGGTATTGGCCATGTGCAGATGGCCTACACCAGACTTCCCATTCCCCATCTCCACTATGTAGCATGATGCATACCCTGAATAAATCCATGTCCAACCCAGTGATAATGGACATGCTACACGTACACATCCTGATCTCAAACACATACTTCATGGACATCCACCTTCCACATGCTGGACAGATCCTTGTCCCATACAATCTACATAGTCCTGCCATACTATGCATTCCTGTCCATCAAAGCTGCACATCGCTCCCCTCTCAGACATGGTGTGATGACCGCATGGCAAATGTATCATTAACCCTGTGGATCAGTAATGTGGCACTGCTCCACCTGGCCCCAGAGAACTGCCTGTCGGCTACTGCCAGGTAACCTTTCATCCTAGATTCATACATGGCCCATGGCATATAGCCTACTAGTTGACTTTGACTGTACATGCTATTGTTGATATCCATCCCTGCAAATACCATCTGGCTAGCCAGTGTGTATCACATGTGCAACACAGGTGATACACGGCAGGATGTTGAGTTGCTGTACAGTGCTGTGTAGATGTATATGGCAGATCACATACATGTAAAGCCTTATGTGAGCAAGACTGCAGGGTCACAGGTCATGTCTGTTAAGGCAGTGTCAGTCTTTATATGTGACATATACACAGCATCAACATCGACTGCATTAATGTGGACACATCCAGCCATGTGCTGATAGGTAGGAACACCAGTACAGGCAAACAGACATGCCCACATAAAGACAGCATCCACATGGAGTATGAGCAATGTAATGAGGTGGCACACACACATATATGGTGATAATATCCACTCACCATTGAATGTCACATGTGTGTGACACAAACACTTCAGTGCCATGTAGGTTTGCAAATATAACTATTTAAATGTAATAAATGTGATACACATGTATGTTCAGCTGTAGCTCTGTATGTCTCTGTGAGTTACTGTGACCTGTCTCCATCATTATGTCTTCCAGGTATGCCATGTGCAAGGCTACCCCCTTTTACCTGCTTGGAGGATGAGGCCCTCATCCCATACCTACTTGACAATCATGATATCCTGTTCAGCCATGTGCCATAGGATGCACAGCAGTGGGATGCCCTGTGGATGGAACTTCGTAGGAGGGTTAATGATGTGGGTGGCCACAACTGCACATACCAGCAGGTGCACAAACACTGTACAGACCTCATTAGACAGGCGAAACAACATGCAAATGCAATCTCCAGGGAACAAGGTGCAACAGGTGGTGGACCACCAACCCAGCCCCCACTCACATGTACCGAGGAGCTACTGATCAACCTGGGGACACCTGCAGAACCACATCCACAAGCCTTAGCCGATATTGTGGAGGTGGGTGTCTCTCAACCACTGAGCCTGGAGTTGTCTGGTAAGTCAGTACTGCACCTATAACAACTATATTCCATATAGTTGCATGTGTCACTGTACAATATGTAATGTAACATCATATGCAAGGCATGTATACACACATGCCGCATACTATAGTATGCTACTCTGTGTATGCACACATGTGCATACACCATAGTATAGTCTAATGTACTGGTGTATGTGTTAACATGCACATTGCACCCTGTATCCATCATACAGGCATGGATAATACTCATACTTCTGTGTTACTCCTATTTAGGTACCTCTGGCATTCCGCTGTGACAGCAGCCCGTTGCAGGTGAGACTGTTATTATTTATTAGGAATCGTAATGCACAGATCTCTCTGCCAAGTGGCCATTTACAACATGTACACATAATATATGGTCCTGTCACAATATACAGGTCGGACCTGCAATGCATCACAATGCCTACTCATGTGCAGCACTTGCAAACTATGTGAATCATCTCACCGACATAAATCCTCACAAACTGTCATTGCCAGATGTGTGGACAGCCATGCATACAATGGTGGAGGTGCTGTTCATTGTAGGGACATGTACTACAGATCAGAACTACACATGTGGGGAATACAAACAGTACTCCACAGTGGGCTGGTGTATAGCCAGCCCACAGGATTCATTGGTGTGGATCATAGCCTTGCTATGAATGTCACACAATGTGATGTGCTATCTTGACATGTCCATGACATCTAGTGGCCTGGCTGCAGCACTGCCTACCTAACCTGAAAACATATCCCACATACCACCCTTTGTCTGCATAACCCTGTCATCAGTGGAGCATATGACATCTATGGGTGTATGCCATATGACAAAACAGAGATGTGAAATAGATGCCCGTCACAATAATTTGGCCAACACATGTACACACATGGCCATGGAGGATGTCCAGAGACATGGAGCAACACACACAGTAGATGTGATGTGCTTGTGTGTACACCCTGTCGTACAATGGCTACACATGGTCCAACTATGGCCTTTGTGTAATGGTTATATTATAGATGTGGAACACTAGACATCCTACAGGCCTGTGCACATCTTGTATAGGAGTAACATCAATCCACCACATAAGATATGTTGAACATCTTGAGGGTGTCACAACATGACAGCAGTCACCTGTACAGTATCCACATCAGCCCACAGATACAGCACATTCCCCCTGCTGGTGTCAGACATCAATGTCATACTTGCTCCTTGTGTGTGTGTGTGTGTGTGTGTGTGTGTGTGTGTGTGTGTGTGTGTGTGTGTGTGTGTGTATGGTACACAGATGTCATGTGGGGCGTGGTGTACCGACGTGTTCACCATGCCTGGCCATAGTTGCCAGGCAGCAGCAATATGGTTGCAGATGTGCAGGAGTGTCATCCGTATACTCTTCAGTGACCTGTGTCACAATTTCCGCATCATGGTTTAGTGTGTATACACCTCAGTGACGTGGGTCACATTCCACAGTATATATGTATTGTATCTGAACACAGTCATGGCTATGAACTGTGTCTGTAACTCACACTGTATAGCAATAGAGATGCCTCATGATTCCCTGCAATGGCCATGCACATCAGCTAAATGTGCAATATATCTGTAGGGCAGACAGACAACACTGCATTGGGACACCATTACCCCACTGTATATTTGACAGGACACCATTGTGTTAAACATGTATGCATGTCACTGCACACATCAGCAGATCACATGTCATACTACATGTGATTTTCAAGGTCATATGCCACACATCAGGCAGGTGTACTGTTAACCTGTGCTGGGTCTACATGGTGTAACACAGGGATGCATGCTAACTACTACTATGGTTGTGTAATTTGCATTCCGTCTGCTATGACACAAGCATGCTGTTGTGTGCAACCCAGGAATGTACGATAATTACCACTATTATTGTCTGCGCTGCATGCCATCTGCCGTATCACATGCATGTTGCATGTCTTCTGTTATATCACATGCATGTTTGTGTGTGTGTGTCTATTGTATAGATTGTAATATACAGTTGTTGTCTGTCCTCACAGGTGATGTAGGTGCGTTGCCCTCCTGCGGCACATCTGATGTTAGTGTCAACACAGACTCTAGCAGTGATGATGAACATATGATTGAGGCACAGGCAGAGTTGTCAGGGGCTGAAACTGTGCCATTGGTTGCCATTCCAGCTATATTCCCCTCATCCCCACACACAGATCCCATGCCTGCACATACCCCATCACCAGTGGCCATAGAGGAAGGACAGTTGGCACGTGGTAGCTTGGAACAGGCACGTGTGGGGGCTATGGAAGGTGTTCCTGCACACCATGGTGTCAGCCAACTGACTGGTGGTGCCCCACACAGGCACGTGGTCAGTGCTGCTCGTAGGAGGACCTCTGGCCAAAATGCTCCTGCAAGACAGAGCGCAGCAGCTGGTGTCACCAGACATATGTTTCAGGCTGTAATGGAGGCACAGGCAAGTGCTGAATGGCACAACTGAGAAGATTAGAGGCTTCAGAGGGCTGCTGTCCGTTCTTTAAACAACAGCATCCAGGCAATGGTAAATGTTCAACAGAAGATTGCCAAAGCTTTGGATATACGGTTGGGTGACATGGTTGGAGTCCTTGACCATGGCATGACAATCTGCGAGCATGAGCTGTCTGTGTTGAAACATCTGGTAGGAGTGAGGAGTCGGGCACGTGGACGTAGGCCTGCTACATCACCTGTTTCAGGTGTACATGTACGAGCTACCTCACATGTCTGCTCCCATAGTGGCGGTAGCAGCAGCAGTGCATCTGGTGCTGTGCTGTCCACACCACGACACAGGAGGCCATGTGCACATGGCCCAGGATGGTCCCAATAGGGACACGGTTCCAGTGGACAAGTGACATCAGACGATACCCAATCTGCACCTCTGTCTGGTAGTGCCCGTGCAACCCCTGGCAGGCACAGGTCACATGTCCGTGGCCAGACACTGTGAACTGTAAAACCTCACCTGTGCAGTCTGCAGCTGTCAATAATACCCCTGTGTAGGCCAGACACATGGCAGAACTGTGTGCATACATACACCCACACACTGGAAACATATGTAGGGCACCGCAACACACACATGCATAACATCCACACATGCCCAGTTAGATCAAAGGCCATAACCCACACACATGATGTCATCCAATGGTGCAGCCTAGACCTCTGGCAAACATTATCACCCTGTGCATATGATGATGCCTGTGCAACATCCCTGACATCTACACCATCGGTGCAGGGACATGTTCATATGGTCTGATGCACAGGGTGAACAGACTAGGAAGATAAGTGTAGATTACAATTGTTGAGTACTGTTGACAGGCAGCAGACATACCATGTACTACAGGTGTAGAATGCATTTCATACTGTTAACAGTATGTGTCTTGTGTAACAACAGTAACTGCATGTTGGTCATGATGTTCTGCTGCCCTCCTTCAGGTCTAATTGCATGTGCCGGTGGATGTCAGTGTTTGCAGTTAGTGTCCCATATGTCAATGTGGACTACTCACAGGTATTTATGAATATACCAGCATGCACCGTGTAGCTGCCACATACCAGTGAGAATGTCCCACGTTCCAAACACGTCTACTGATCCAAGAGCATGATAGCTGTGTATTAAGCTACTGTGGCTACAGACGTGACATCCATAAAGGGTGACATCACAGGTACTGTTACATGGAGTGGTGAGGTAAGAGAGTGGTCTAGCTGATTACAAGGGTAGAGGCCAGTGGGAAGTGTGATGCCTCATTGTGAATAAGTAATACACGTTCCCATGACAGGATGCCAACACACAACTCTACCCACACACTCAGGTAGTGACACACATGTATTCAGTGGCACAGTAACACACCCACACACTCACGGATTCACAGACACAGTAACACACACTCGCACACAGTTGCTACTGGTGAGGTGAGGACCCCTGCCTATGTGCAAATCATCATTACACTACTGTGCACCTACATGATGCGCCACAGAGAATACACATGTACAGGTAGTCACTATGGCCTAAGATCGGG